>NW_026261675.1:0-15000 GCF_900747795.2 Erpetoichthys calabaricus | reverse complement strand
GATCTTCTCAGTCTGTCAGTGGAGCAGGACAGTGACATCAGTCTGTCACTGAAACTGCTCCTCTGTCTGGAGATGACACTGTTTAATGGATGTAGTGGATTCTCCATAATTGATAGGAGCCTGCTGAGTGCCCGTTGCTCTGCTACGGATGTCAGACCGTCCAGCTCTATGCCAACAATAGAGCCTGCCTTCCTCACCAGTTTGTCCAGGCGTGAGGCATCCTTCTTCTTAATGCTGCCTCCCCAGCACACCACTGCGTAGAAGAGGGCACTCGCCACAACCATCTGATAGAACATCTGCAGCATCTTACTGCAGATGTTGAAGGATGCCAGTCTTCTAAGGAAGTACAGGCGGCTCTGTCCTTTCTTACACAGAGCATCAGTATTGGCAGTCCAGTCTAATTTATCGTCCAGCTGCACTCCTAGGTATTTATAGGTCTGCACCCTCTGCACACAGTCACCTCTGATGATCACGGGGTCCATGAGGGGCCTGGGTCTCCTAAAATCCACCACCAGTTCCTTGGTTTTGCTGGTGTTCAGTTGTAGGTAGTTTAAGTCGTACCATTTAACAAAGTCCTTGATGAGGTTTCTATACTCCTCCTCCTGCCCACTCCTGATGCAGCCTACGATAGCAGTGTCGTCAGCAAACTTTTGCACGTGGCACCATAAGCTCAGTTTCATCCAAAGGTCACAGAATGTTCTTACACAATTTGTTGATTTCAACAGAAAGAAGAAATTCTAATCTTTTCTATATTTTTAATTAAGCTTATCAGAAAACTTGTCATACGTTTGGCATCTTAATTGGACGATAACCAGACACTGCTTGAGACAAGCCGGGAAGCAGCCAAGAGCTGCATTCCACACTTGCAGCTTTTACTCTAAATAAGCACGCTTATTTTATCTGTTATAAAAATACCTAGCCACACAGAGAACATGCAGATTTTCATACAGAAGCTAGCAATAGATTTTAAATTTCATTCCACAATAATTATTCTGTGTTTTGTATGTTTATACCTAAATGTTGGATATCAGTAAATAATGTTCTATTACATAGTAATAGTAATGTTCTATTACATAGTAAATATTAAACTGGAGCCTTAATATAAAAAAAAAATCACAATTAAATATTTTCCCCAAATGTTTCGGCCTAATTACCTATATCTTTTGACTCCCAGAATGTTACCTTTCAGAGTTCTCCTGAATGAACGCAACTTACTATATTAATAGTTCTCACAAAACATACCATCACTTAAACAAGCACAGCTCGGACCCTATTGCGCTCATCACTCAGAGCAGATGTCAGTAAAAATGGCAGTTTCACTGAGAATATCCAAACTTTATTTCAGTCCTTCTTTGTTTGTTTGTAAAGAAACCAGGCATCAAATACTAGAATTCAAAATAGGAGAAAACATACAACCTGAATGATTAAATTCAATGCCCATACAGCAAACTTTGCATCAATAAATCCAAGACAGATATATTTGGTAATTAAAAGTCCTTTCTTCGTTATCCAGCTATGGCATTTTTCAAAATTACATGCTATTGGACAGTTTTTCTCCACTTCTGATGTGGGGAGCATTTTCATTTTGTAGATAATGCTGTATATTCATTCTGTGACTGCAAGATGTTCATTGTGTCTTAAAAACTATCTCTCATACCAAATCTTGCATCTCGGATCTCTCATTTCAAAAGCTGCTTATCTGTCTGTCTCAAAAGCTGTGTCATATGCTGTAATGTAAATTGATGTGTTAATTTTCATTCAATGGCTTGATAGCTCTTTTAATAAGTGATAGAGTCAAAAATTGTATGACTAAGAATTTTCATTTGCCTTGCTGCTTGTCAGTGAAGATACCTTAAGCTAATAATGAGAAAAAAGTTAACAACAAAGTCCCAAGCCACTAGATCACATTTTCTTACAAGCATATACACACTGGTTAGTTTATCAGAGCTTAAACATACACATACTAATAGATGGCAATTTGTTAACATTTGCTTTACATGTTAAAACAACAACATAATTTATTTATATAGCACATTTTCATAGAAATGATGTAGCCCAGAGTGCTTTACAAACTGAAGAAAGCAAAAAGAAAAATAAGATTAGGCAGTACTAAGTAACAAAGAATATAAAGTAAGGTCCGATGGTAAGGAGTACAGAAAAAACAAACAAACAAACAAAAAAAAAAAACTCTAGAGGGCTGGAGAAAAAAAACCCAAACAAAATCTCCAGGGGTTCCAAGGCCACGAGAATGCCCAGCCCCCACTGGGCATTATACCTACCATAAATTATCTAAATCAGTCTTCATGGTTTTCAGGCTTCATATGGAAGAATTAGATGATGATGGTCATGTTGACATCTGGCCTTCAATCCATCAATGTAGGGACAGCATGGTGCCTGGATTTAGGTGGTGGTGGCGCAGATTGCCACCACAGAAAACCAGAAAAAGAACAGCAGAGAAAGTAGGGGTATAGTACAGATTGTGGAGCCATGATAAAAACCACAATTAAATGCATATACAGAATATCAGGGTTACACTAAAATGAAGCTATTAGAAAGCCATGGTAAAATAATGGGCTTTTAGTAGTGTTTTAAAGTGCTCCACCATATTAGCCTGGCAAATTTCTATCGGTAAGCTATTCCTATCTTCTTAGAACCTTTAATCTTATTTTCCAGGCTTCCTAGAATTTAAGATTTTTAAATTGTAACAAGGTAAAGCCTATCAAATATCAATAAGCTCATAAGCTTATAAAGGCCTGAAGGTGTCTGACCAGCTACAATGTCAGGGGACCTTATCCTCTTAGTCTCAAAGAGAACAGTATACATAAAAAAAAGAAAATGCAAAATTACTATAATACAGTAATAAAAGCTAATAAATCAACAATACTTTTATGATAAAATATAAGCAGAAAGAAAGCACAAACAGAATTTATAAATTAGTATTTACTTGACAATGAACAGGATAATTAAAGAGAAATGATACTTAAGCCAGAAACCCTGGATTTAGCAGAGCATTAAGTTTTCTTTGTTTAATGATTGATTTTATCCAAGTCTGTGAGATAGATATATGACAACGTGAATTTAAACCCAATTAATTGGTACAAACATGTATGGAGCAGCCATAATATTTAAGCTGTATTCAAATATATTCAAATATTTACTTATTTTAAATCTAAATATTTTAACCTCTAATTTTTGCTCTGGTTTACAAACAATCCTTAATTGATTAGACTGAATCCACATTTGTTTGGTGTTGTTCACTAATGTCATCAGTTTTGTATTTTTTTTTAATTTATTGATTTATTTTAACTTCTTTCCTCTACAGTCTACAGTGACCACTCCTGCAATCAGACCGGGACTTACAGTGCAAACAAAAAGTGTTCAACTCTCTGCATCATCTAGTTGTGCAACATCCAATCCTGCCTTACAAACGTCATGTTCTGCAGTTTCAGTTCCTGTAAGTGATAGTAGTTTTTTCAGAACTACTGTTTTTATTCTTAAATAGTTTTTACATTTATGTTTCCCTTTGAGACTTTTCTCAAAGTTTTACTGGAAGTAATCTCAGCCAGAGAAGTCAAAAATTTTATTTAAGGTCTAAGTATAGGTGAAAACTTGTTTCTTGTAACTAATACATAACTTGAAGTGTATACATATGGCTTTTAACATCATGTTTCTTATACCATGATTATCTGAGGTTATAGAAATGTCTACTCTTTGTACATAAAGATGTTGAATCAATACCATACACAGCTTAAACTTATAAGATGAGATGATTGTAATATAACTGGATTTACTTTGTTATAAATGAATTAATATATTGTGATGATTGTAATATAACTGGATTTACTTTGTTATAAATGAATTAATATATTGTGTGGTTGTACTTGTATCGTCTTTTGCTGTACATATACTGTAGTTCTGAAGCATGCACGGGAAAACTAACAGATTAAAATTGATATACAGTGCATCCGGAAAGTATTCACAGCGCATCACTTTTTCCACATTTCATTATGTTACAGCCTTATTCCAAAATGGATTAAATTAATTTTTTTCCTCAGAATTCTACACACAACACCCCATAATGACAACGTGAAAAAAGTTTACTTGAGGTTTTTGCAAATTTATTAAAAATAAAAAAACTGAGAAAGCACATGTACATAAGTATTCACAGCCTTTGCCATGAAGCTCAAAATTGAGCTCAGGTGCATCCTGTTTCCCCTGATCATCCTTGAGATGTTTCTGCAGCTTAATTGGAGTCCACCTGTGGTAAATTCAGTTGATTGGACATGATTTGGAAAGGCACACACCTCTCTATATAAGGTCCCACAATTGACAGTTCATGTCAGAGCACAAACCAAGCATGACGTCAAAGGAATTGTCTGTAGACCTCCGAGACGGGATTGTCTCGAGGCACAAATCTGGGGAAAGTTACAGAAAAATTTCTGCTACTTTGAAGGTCCCAATGAGCATGGTGGCCTCCATCATCCGTAAGTGGAAGAAGTTCGAAACCACCAGGACTCTTCCTAGAGCTGGCCGGCCATCTCAACTGAGCGATCGGGGGAGAAGGGCCTTAGTCAGGGAGGTGACCAAGAACCCGATGGTCACTCTGTCAGAGCTCCAGAGGTCCTCTGTGGAGAGAGGAGAACCTTCCAGAAGGACAACCATCTCTGCAGCAATCCACCAATCAGGCCTGTATGGTAGAGTGGCCAGACGGAAGCCACTCCTTAGTAAAAGCACATGGCAGCCCGCCGGAGTTTGCCAAAAGGCACCTGAAGGACTCTCAGACCATGAGAAAGAAAATTCTCTGGTCTGATGAGACAAAGATTGAAGTCTTTGGTGTGAATGCCAGGCGTCACATTTGGAGGAAACCTGGCACCATCCTTACAGTGAAGCATGGTGGTGGCAGCATCATGCTGTGGGGATGTTTTTCAGCGGCAGGGACTGGGAGACTAGTCAGGACAAAGGGAAAGATGACTGCAGCAATGTACAGAGACATCCTGGATAAAAACCTGCTCCAGAGCGCTCTTGACCTCAGACTGAGGCGACGGTTCATCTTTCAGCAGGACAACGATCCTAAGCACACAGCCAAGATATCAAAGGAGTGGCTTCAGGACAACTCTGTGAATGTCCTTGAGTGGCCCAGCCAGAGCCCAGACTTGAATCAGATTGAACATCTCTGGAGAGATCTTAAAATGGCTGTGCACCGACGCTTCCCATCCAACCTGATGGAGCTTGAGAGGTGCTGCAAAGAGGAATGGGCGAAACTGTCCAAGGATAGGTGTGCCAAGCTTGAGGTATCATATTCAAAAAGACTTGAGGCTGTAATTGCTGCCAAAGGTGCATCAACAAAGTATTGAGCAAAGGCTGTGAATACTTACGTACATGTGCTTTCTCAATTTTTTTATTTTTAATAAATTTGCAAAACCCTCAAGTAAACTTTTTTCACGTTGTCATTATGGGGTGTTGTGTGTAGAATTCTGAGGAAAAAAATGAATTTAATCCATTTTGGAATAAGGCTGTAACATAACAAAATGTGGAAAAAGTGATGCGCTGTGAATACTTTCCAGATGCACAGTATATTAAATACAAGTTTTGTTTTCAAATTGAGCATTCAAAAAGTTAAGATTGTTAAAGCAGAAAGTGTTATTAGTGAAGCCTTAAATATTCTGAAAGATTTCATCCTATTTCTGAATTACAATTCAAGTAGTTGTTTACAGTAATGTACTACTTCTATTATGTATGTTCGAGTAGATACTGTTAGTTTTTACATATTGCTGGACCAAATTTAATGAGACTTTTACTGTGTCAGGTAGTCAGACTTATTAGTCTTATTAGGAAATTATTGAGACTAATTGAAAGTATCCAGGGAAGTGTAGCCAAAGTACTGACGGACCTCAGAGAACACAAATCTTCAATGATTGGAATGGCTGACAGCCATTCATCCATTATCCACCGCTTATCCGAGGTTGGGTCGCAGGGGTAGCAGCCTAAGCAGGGAAGCCTAGACCTCCCTCTCCCCGGCCACCTCCTCTAGCTCCTCTGGGAGGACCCTGAGGCGTCCCCAGGCCAGCCGGGAGATATAAACCCTCCAGTGTGTCCTGGGTCTGCCCTGTGGCCTTCTCCCAGTGGGACATGCCAGGAACACCCTCCCAGGGAGGCGTCCAGGGGGCATCCTGACCAGATGCCTGAACAACCTCAACTGACTCCTCTCAATGCGGAGGAGCAGCGACTCTACTCCAAGTCTCTCACGGGTAACTGAACTCCTCACACTATCTCTAAGGGAAAGTCCAGCCACCCTGCGGAAAAAACTCATTTCGGCTGGTTGTATCCGCGATCTTGCTCTTTTGGTCACTACCCAGAGATTGTGGCCATAGGTGAGGGTAGGAACGTAGATCGACTAGTAAATCGACAGCCTCGCCTTTTGGCTCAGCTCTCTCTTCACCATGATGGACCGTTGCAGAGCCTGCATAACTGCGGATGCCGCACCGATCAGTCTGTCGACCTTCCGCTCCATTCATCCCTCACTCTTGAATAAGACCCCGAGATACTTGAAGTCCTCCACTTGAGGCAGTAATGTGTTCCCAACCCGGAGAGAGCGTTCCACCCTTTTCCGGCTGAGAACCATGGCCTCGGATTTTGAGGTGCTGACTCTCATCCCCGCCGCTTCACACTCGGCTGCGAACCGCTCCAGTGAGAGCTGGAGGTCACTGTTCGATGAAGCCAACAGAACCACGTCATCTGCAAATAGCAGAGACAAGATTCTGAGGTCACCAAACCATACCCCCTCCGCTCCCAGGCTGCGCCTAGAAATTCTGTCCATAAAACTTATGAACAGAATCGGTGACAAAGGGCAGCCCTGGCGGAGTCCATTCTCAACAGGAAACGAGTCCGACTTATTACTGGCAATGTGGACCAAGCTCCTGCTCCTCCTGTACAGGGACTGAATGGCACATAACAGCGAGCCTTGTACCCTGTACTCTCGGAGCACACCCCACAACATGGTTCGAGGGACACGGTCGAATGCCTTCTCCAAATCCACAAAACACATGTGGACTGGTTGGGCAAACTCCCATGCCCCCTCCAGGATCCCGGCCAAGGTGTAGAGCTGGTCCAGTGTTCCATGGCCGGGACGGAATCCGCATTGTTCCTTTTGAATCCGAGATTCGACCATCGACCGAACTCTCTTCTCCAGCACCAGAGTAGACCTTACTGGGGAGGCTGAGGAGTGTGATTCCCCCTATACCTGGAGAACATCATCCGGACACCCTTCTTAAAATGGGGGACCACCACCCCTGTTTGCCATTCCAGAGGCACTGCCCCCGATGTCCATGCAATGTTGCAGAGACGTGTCAACCAGGACAGCCCCACAACATCCAGAGCCTTGAGGAACCCAGGGTGAACCTCGTCCACCCCAGGGGCCCCGCCACCTCGGAGCTGTTTAACTACCTCGGCGACCTCGGCCCCTGATATGGACGGGCCTCCTCTAAGGAAGACATGCTGGTCGGATTGAGAAGATACTCGAAGTATTCCTTCCACCGGTCAATAACATCTGCAGTTGAAGTCAGCAGGGCCCCATCTCCACTGTACACAGTGTTGGTGGAGCACCGCTTTCCCCTCCTGAAGCGCCTGACAGTTTGCCAGAACCCTCTTGGTGCCGACCGAAAGTCATTTTCCATGGCTTCCCCAAACTCCTCCCATGCCCGGATTTTTGCCTCAGCAACAGCTGATGCCGCCACACGCTTGGCCCGCCGTTACCCCTCAGCTGCCTCTGGAGTCCCACTGGTCAACCAAACCTGGTAGACTTTCTTCAACTTGACGGCCTCTCAAACCGTAGGTGTCCACCACCGGGTTCGTAGATTGCCACCACGAGAGGCACAGACAATCTTGCAACCACAACTCTGTTCTGCTGCTTCAACAATGGAGGCTCGGAACATGGTCCACTCAGACTCAATGTCCTTCTCCTCCCTTGGAATAAGGTTGAAGTTCTGCCGGAGGTGGCAGTTAACACTAGGATTACCAGAGTCTACGAAAAAACTCGTAGATCCAGCCCACCTTAAAACCATTCTCGCCTCTCTTTTGTCTTCTAAATGTGCCTATTAAGACGAGCAGCAAAAAGCCAGCTATTCCATCCCCCACCATAGCAAAACGTTCACTAAGTTTTCCCTGCTCATGCCTTGTTTGATTATCTGGGAGAGACTGAACTGGAGTTTTAGAGTGGAAATAATAGATCGTTATTTGGAACACACGCATTTCATGTGTGTTCCGTTTCTACAGTAATCTGTGTAAACACATTGTTAAAACAGAAACTTTTTCATATTTTAGTAATAAATGTTACAAAATGTAGGCATAAACTATAGAATGTGTGAAGCCTGATGGCCAAACATCAAATAAACACTTTCACAAAAGGTTCAAGGCTGTAACAACACCTTCCGTGGCTTAACACAGAGATCTGCTGACTCAGAGCACGGCAGCTCTGCCGCGCTGTACAGACTCGAAATCACACCCATTCTGACGCTGTTCGTTTTCAAATAATATTGCATTACTTCGACGATGTTTTCTGATTGGTACTGTTTGCGTCATAAAATGATTTCTTCAAAACGTGACATATATCTGTTTTGAGATAATGAATAGAGCTGCAAATTACAGGTGCTTGTTCAGTGTAATAGGAACCATAGCGCAGAGAGGTGTGTGCATTGCAACACAAGTACACATGTCGTAAATGTAGGAAAGGCGCTCCTTGGGTGAGCTATAGCGCGTCTTTATGTGAAAACAGCAGTGTCAGATGGGGAGTGTCTGATGATTGCATATAGCGCTGAAGTTACTGCTCTTTACTATGCTTTCCTCTGCACGTCCTGGAGTACAAAAGAAACAGCATACAGCAACATGTGTGGACTGGCAAGATTGGGGGAAAAAAAACCACGCGGTCGTATGTATCGTGATACATTGCAGAGCTATAGCACGTGAAAATAGCAGTGTCAGACACGAATGACAGAAAAGTGAATAAAAAAAAAACAAAAACAAAGCTAACCTTTACAAATATCATAAATTACACCGGCTGTTACAGACTGAAATCAAATGTATCTTTTTATTCTAAAATAGTAAAAATAAGAGCAGTTCACTTCTCAAAAGGAAGTCGTGCAGGATCGAACTCGTGACGTTTTGGATCCAAGTCAGCAACTGATACTGTTGCGCCACGGGGCCGTCGTAGAAAATGAATGTCAATGTTACACACTAAGGCGGCTTTTTTTTTCCTGCAGTTATATTTTTGAATAAAAGAGCACTTGTTCTGTTATATTTGT
Source organism: Erpetoichthys calabaricus (assembly GCF_900747795.2). Lineage (NCBI taxonomy): Eukaryota > Metazoa > Chordata > Cladistia > Polypteriformes > Polypteridae > Erpetoichthys > Erpetoichthys calabaricus. The sequence goes on along the minus strand of NW_026261675.1, from coordinate 5,704 downwards.
ACCTTTCGTGAAAGTGTTTCTTTGATATTTGGACTTAAGGCTTCATACATTATATAGTTTATGCCTACATTTTGTCATTTACTACTAGAATATGAAAAACCGTTTCTGTTTTAAAAATGTGTTTACACAGATTACTGTAGAAAACGGAACACACATGAAATGCGTGTGTTCCAAATAACGATCTGTTATTTCCACTCTAAAACTCCACTTCACTCCCAGATAATCAATCCAGGCATGAGCTGGGAGAAGTTCGTGAACGTTCTAAGTCGGTGGGGGGATGGAATAGACAGCTGTTTGCAGCTTGTCTTTATCTGCACATTTAGAGGACAAAGGACGCTGGCGGAGGGTATCCTTCAATAACGGTGTGTAAATAAAGGCGAGCTTCAAAAGGGCGACCTCAATTGGGCGCAGCGAATAAAGGCAAACGCAACAAAATTATTACAGAAAATTTATTAGATAAAGGCAATGATTGAACGTATAAAAAGGCGAAAGCAAGAATATTAAAACATCCAATTTATTAATGCATGAACTTCTAACGAACTATTTCTGGAACAAATTTGTGAAGAAAATTTATTAGATAAAGGCAATGATTGAACGTATAAAAAGGCGAAAGCAAGAATATTAAAACATCCAATTAATTAATGCATGAACTTCTAACGAACGATTTCTAAATCTTTCTATATTTCGTTGTTTTCTGCTCTTACTCATTGTTGTGTTACACTTGAAGCTGTAGATTATGTGCAATTCCACGTAGATATTTGAGATGCGGTCTATTAGCATAATCAAGGAAAATTGATTTAATTCGCTCAGATTCAATCTTATATTCAGTGCATTTCCAGATGTGTTTCCCGTTGATAGTTTTCTCCTTTCTGAATGTGTAGCCTTCGACTACGAGTAGATCTGCACCTTTGATGCTCTTCACATATTCCAGAGCCTTTTGAACTAAATTATCTACGAACGCCTTTATTCGCCGCGCCAAATTGAGGTCGCCCTTTTGAAGCTCGCCTTTTTGTGCACGCCCTTATTGAATAGAGCCCTGGCAGAGAGGTGCAAACGAATTTAAGAAGCAATTTAAGGTGGGACGGATCTATGAGTTTTTTCGTAGGCTCTGGTAATTCTAGTGTTAAAGATCTTTCTGACCGGTTTCTCCGCCAGACGTTCCCAGCAGACCCTCATTATACGTCTGGTTCTGCCTGGTCTGTCCGGCAGCCTCTCCCGCCATCTGATCCAACTTACCACCAGGTGGTGATCAGTTGACAGCTCAGCCCCTCTCTTCACCAAGACATAAGGCCACAGATCCAATGACATGATTACAAAGTCGATCATCGAGCTGCGACCTCGGGTATCCTTGCAACAAGTGCACTTATGAACACCCATATGCTCGAACATGGTGTTTGTTATGGACAATCCATGACCAGCACAGAAGTCCAACAACTGAACACCACTCGAGTTTAGATCAGTTCCTCCCAATCACATCTCTCCAGGTTTCACTGTTGTTGCCGACGTGAGTGTTAAAGTCTCCCAGCAGGATGATAGAGTCCCCAGGAGCTGCACCTCGCAGTGCTTCTTCCAAGGACTCCAAGAAGGGCGGGAATAGCTAACATGTAATAAAATTTCATTTTTACAATAAAATTCTCTTTTGGTATCAATATCACTAATGTCATGACAGACTTTTTATATTCTGTAAGAACTTCATGAAAAGCAAAAGCATTTCTCCAACGACCAATTAGAAAAGAACTATTCTTTCGTAATCATCTATGACATCATATTTTTTTCAAATTTTTAATTCATTTGCATATTTGCTTGCTTTTTTAATCAAGGAACAGTGCCCTAGAACAATAACATTATTAAACCTGTTTAATCAGATTCTGATGCTTTGATAGGTTGAAGTTGATAGTAGCAGCAGTGAGATCTGGACATGAACCTTTTTCAAGGTTCAGTGCATGGTGTTATTTTAGAATTACCAAACAAACTAAAATGCTTATTTCTGGGGTGTTACAGGAAAACTCTGAAACACCCAGACAGATCTGGGGAGTACATGCAAACTTCAAATTATTAAAAACATTTTAATTCAGGTTGATAGATCGAGGTGTTGGCAGAAGATACTTCCTTCTGCTGCAATGTAATGTAATGTTAATTTTTACAGAATGAATACCTAGCCTTGAAGTCTTTAGGTATATGTATGTACAGTGGAACCTCGGTTCACGAACGTCTCGGTACACGTACAACTCGGTTTACGACCAAAAAGTTTGCCAAACGTTTGCCTCGGTTCACGACCACACACTTGGTATACGAACAAGCCAGTTTCCCTTTCGGTTTGTGCACCGCACGTGTTGCATTGTTCTCCGTGCTTGTCTGCTTTCGCTGTGAACTCTTTGTGCTCTATTTCATTTCCCTTCCGGTTCGTACGCGCCGATTACTGTATTTAAGCACGTGTACAGCCTCTCCCTGTTCATTGTTCTCAGTCAGACGTGCCTGCTTTACCTGTGAACTCTTTGTGCTCTACAGTATTTCGTGTGCTTTTGCAGTTAACCATGGCTTCTAAGCAAGTGAGGAGTGGTGAGAATTATTGAGACTTAATTATGAGAAGTGTTGCAATGTTACTTTTCTCTTTTTTCAAATGTTAATTTTTTCCCTGTGCTTAAAACTCATTTAAAAAGTGTGTTTAGAGCGATCGGGTTGTAATGCTATTAGCTTGAACTCCTGTAATGTTACTTTCTTGGTTGGCTTTTAAATAAAGTTTGAATTTGTTCAAATGTTCCTTTTTTTTCCCCTGTGCTTAAAACTCATTTAAAAGGTGTTTATACAGCAATCGGATTGTAAGGCTATAGCGTGAACTGCTGCATTGTTACAGAGAGAGGTTGGGGGGGCTCACGAGCTGCTGAGAGAAAGAGAACGAGAGCCTGTGTGTGCGCAGCTGAGAGGAGAGGGGGGCTCGCGTGCTGGAGAGAGAGAGAGAGAGAGAGAGAGAGAGAGAGAGAGAGAGAGACACACAGACACACACACACACACACACACACACACACACACTGCGTGTGCAGCTGAGCAGGGAGCCTGGGTGTTTGTGTCAGTGTTGTTCAATGTTTTTACATTAGTTTACTATTACACTGTGCATTCTATGGTGTAATTAACTATATTTGTGCTTAAAAAGCTTTAAAAAAATATTTACATACAGTTTGTACGGTCTGGAACGGATTAATTGTATTTACATACAATCCTATGGGGGAAATTGCTTCGGTTCACGACCAAATCGGTTTACGACCAGAGGTTTGGAACGAATTATGGTCGTGAACCAAGGCTCCACTGTATATGTGTGTGTATGTATATATATATATATATATATATATATATATATATATATTGTAACAAAAGGCACTATATGAGCACCTGACCCGACACAGATGGACACGGAGGCACGTGTAAAATAAATAAACTTATTATTTTTTTTCATCTGTGGGGCACGTCTTCCTCATGACCCCACAGGCACAACACAGTCCCAAAAGACACAAATAAAGCTCTTAAACACTCTCCTTCGGCACCACCACTACTCCTCTAAACTTTGTCCTCCTCCTCCCAACTCTGGCCATTGATTCGTGTTTGCTGGGCCCTTTTATAGTCCACCTGGAAGTGCTCCAGGTGGTTGATGGCCGAGTTCCTGCTGCACTTCAGGGTGTGGCGAATATGCTGCCCATACGGGCTCTGGAGTCCCAGCTGCAGCACCCCCTGGCAGTACCTGTGGGACCCAACAGGGCTGCACCCAACTCCATTTCCCATGGAACCCTGTGGGAAACCGAGGCACCACTCCAACCCAGGGGGGCAGCCATCTAGCGTCCAGGGGGAGGTATTGCACCGTCCAGGGCTGCTCCCTCTGAATATAGAGTGAAGGGGCAAGGATGTGACCCCCATACTTGAAGCTGCAGCTCTCTACCACACCACTGTCTCCCCACATGTTTAATTATTAGCAATATACATTATTTAAATGAAACTGATTTATCTGTAAAATGTAATATACATACTTTAATGCATTTCATCATAAAAATGATTTCAACTATACATCCTAGTATTCTAACAGCACAAACTCCAAGAGGATAGTGGAAATGTAAATTGACTTAGAAGCTAGTCGTCATCATAGGACAAGAAGTCAGTATAATCTGTAAATACGTACTCTCTTCTAATTCTTCCATTTGCGATATCTTTGAACAACACTAAAGCAGCCATGGTAGGCCATTTTGTGCACCATTATATTGAGCGTCTTAAATTAGTAAACAATTTGCAATTTTTTTTTTATGTTTGATAAAGCTTGCTTCGCGGATGAGAATATGAAAAAGTAAGGGAAACCTCACAGAAACAGTATTACTGCTTTGATGCTGTATGCCACACGTTTGCAAAACTGAGCTGAAAACTCAGTTTTATTGTAATCTTATTTATGATGAAGGCAGAATGGCTTTATTAGAAGTTTATATATACTGTATATATATACAGTACTGTGCAAACGTTTTAGGCAGGTGTGAAAAAATGCTGTAAACAAAGAATGCTTTCAAAAATGGAAGTGTTAAGCATTTATTTTCATCAATCATCAAAATGCAGTGAATGAAAAAAAAAGAGAAATCTAAATCAAATCAATATTTGGTGTGACCACCCTTTGGCTTCAAAACAGCATCAATTCTTCTAGGTACACTTGCACACAGTTTTTGAAGGAACTCGGCTGGTAGGTTGTTTCAAACATCTTGGAGAACTAACCACAGATCTTCTGTGGATGTAGGCTTCCTCACATCCTTCTGTCTCTTCTTCATGTAATCCCAGACACACTCGAAGATGTTGAGATCAGGGCTCTGTGGGGGCCATGCCATCACTTCCAGGACTTCTTGTTCTTCTTTACGCTGAAGATAGCTCTTAATGACTTTGGCTGTATGTTTGGGGTCGTTGTCCTGCTGCAGAATAAATTTGGGGCCAATCTTATGCTTCCCTGATGGTATTGCATGATGGATAAGTATCTGCCCGTATTTCTCAGCATTGAGAACACCATTAATCCTGACCAAATCTCCAACTCCATTTGCAGAAATGCAGCCCCAAAAGTTCAAGGAACCTCCACCATGCTTCACTGTTGCCTGCAGACACTCATTATTGTACCGCTCTCCAGCCCTTCGACGAACAAACTGCCTTCTGCTACAGCCAAATATTTCAAATTTTGACTCATCAGTCCAGAGCACCTGCTGCCATTTTTCTGCACCCCAGTTCCTATGTTTTCGTGCATACTTGAGTCGCTTGGCCTTGTTTCCACATCGGAGGTATGGCTTTTTGGCTGCAACTCTTCCATGAAGACCACTTCTGGCCAGACTTCTCCGGACAGTAGATGGGTGTACCTGGTTCCCACTGGTTTCTGCCAGTTCTGAGCTGATGGCACTGCTGGACATCTTCCGATTTCGAAGGGTAATAAGCTTGATGTGTCTTTCATCTGCTGCACTAAGTTTCCTTGGCCGACCACTGCGTCTACGATCCTCAACGTTGCCAATTTCTTTGTGCTTCTTCAAAAGAGCTTGAACAGCACATCTTGAAACCCCAGTCTGCTTTGAAATCTTTGTCTGTGAGAGACCTTGCCGATGCAGTATAACTACCTTGTGTCTTGTTGCTGTGCTCAATCTTGCCATGACATGAAACTGTCTTCCACAACCTCACCTTGGTAGCAGAGTTTGGCTGTTCCACA
>NW_026261674.1:15000-26005 GCF_900747795.2 Erpetoichthys calabaricus | reverse complement strand
ATTACGTATTTAACTGTAGAAAAGTGCTTAAGACGGTTCCATGGTGTAATGGTTAGCACTCTGGGACTCTGAATCCAGCGATCCGAGTTCAAGTCTCGGGTGGAACCTGTTTGTCTGTCTTGGGTCATAAAACTCGACGCACCGAAATGAGGAGACATTACTGTTCGGTGATAAAAGTTCAGAGCGAGTTTTAAAAGCATACATTAAAAAGGACTGTAACTGGTTACTTCACTTGCACACTTCGTGAAAATCTAAGGCAGTTTACTCTGTTGTGCGTTTTTAAATATCTACAGTGGGGATAGCGGCTGACAAATGAAGTTAATCTGCTTGCAGGGGGACTGTGCAGACCTCCAAAATTCTCCTGGAAAGCACTTACTGCCCTTTGGCTCTCACAAGTGATCAATAATCTGAGGTAGACTAACATCTGTTAATATTAATAATAATTACTATTTGCTATATTAATCAGCTAATATTGTGTTCTAACACCCCTCCATCCAAAATCTATAAAAGACAATCGGAGAATTATTTACATTGCAGGGATTTCTTTTCTTACCCCGAACGGGGACCATTTCTTTCTCTTTCTGTATTTTTCTTCCACATAGAGATATTTGAGGGCACTTTTTTTACATGCACAAATTTAACATGATATGGGTGTTTATGATTTATAAATATGCCACAGTGTGAAGAATTGAGGAACATTTATTAATTCATACAGATGTCTTATATACTTTGCACAGGAACTTTTTGGAAGTAATTGTACATTACAGTTTTGAATCATTCATGTTTTTATAAGTTAGGATATGTTTCAGTATTTTTCAAATTGGAAGTTACCTCTTCACTGTAATGGTATATTTAATTTGTAACATGACAATGATTTTTGAAGTGAAGCATATTTTTTAAAAAATTCCAAAAACTAAATCAGCCTGCTCATGTGTTTTACAATCGAGCTAATGGGTGGAACGCATATTTGTCATGTTCCTGAGGCATCTTGTAACAAACAAGGTAAACTGAAAAATTAATTTTACCAACAGATTCTTGTATCTTATTAATTAAGGTTAGGCTACGATCTCGCTATTTTTCTGCTCACAGTGGGTGTCCATAGCTTGGGTTCTGATACCACCATTCCCCTTCTTTCTTCAAATTACAACCCCAATTCCAATGAAGTTGGGACGTTGTGTAAAACGTAAATAAAAACAGAATACAATGATTTTCAAATCCTTTTCAACTTATATTCAATTGAATACACTACGAAGACAAGATATCCATCCATCCATTTGCTAACCCGCTGAATCCGAACACAGGATCACGGGGGTCTGCTGGAGCCAATCCCAGCCAACATGGGACAAGGCAGGAAACAATCCTGGGCAGGGTGCCAACCCACCGCAGAAGACAAGATATCGAATGTTCAAACTGATAAACTTTATTGTTGTTTTGCAAATCTTCACTCCTTTTGAATTTGATTCCTGCAACACGTTCCAAAAAAGCTGGGACAGGGGCAGCAAAAGACTGGGAAAGTTAAGGAATGTTCAGAAAACACCAGTTGTGAACATTCCACAGGTGAATTGGAAACAGGTGTTTGTCATAATTGGGTATAAAAGGAGCATCCCCAAATGGCTCAGTCGTTCACAAGCAAGGATGGGGCGAGGTTCACCACTTTGTAAACAACTGTGTGGGCAAATAGTCCAGCAGTTTAAGAACAACGTTTCTCAACATACAATTGCAAGGAATCTAGGGATTTCATCATCAACTGTCCATAATATCATCAAAATATTAGAAAAATCAATAGTAGGAGAAATCTCTGCACGTAAGGCTGAATACCAACACTGGATGCCCGTGACCTTCGATCCCTCAGGTGGCACTGCATTAAAAAGCGACATCATTCTGTAAAGGATATTACCATGTGGGCTCAGGAACACTTCAGAAAACCATTGTCAGTTAACACAGTTCATCGCTACATCTACAAGTACAAGTTAAAACTCTACCATGCAAAGAGAAAGCCATATATCAACAACACCCAGAAACGCCGCCAGCTTATCTGGGCCCGAGTTCATCTGAGATGGACTGACACAAAGTGAAAAAGTGTGCTGTGGTCTGACGAGTCCACATTTCAAATTGTTTTTTGGAAATCATGGACGTCGTGTCCTCCAGGCCAAAGAGGAAAAGGACCATCTGGATTGTTATCAGCGCAAAGTTCAAAAGCCAGCATCTGTGATGGTATGGGGGTGTGTTAGTGCCCATGGCATGGGTAACTTGCACATCTGTGAAGGCACATCAATGCTGAAAGGTACATACAGGTTGTGGAGCAACATATGCTGCCATCCAAGCGACGTCTTTTTCAGGGACGTCCCTGCTTATTTCAGCAGGACAATGTGAAGCCACATTCTGCATGTGTTACAACAGCGTGGCTTCGTAGTAAAAGAGTGCGGGTACGAGACTGGCCTGCCTGCAGTCCACACCTGTCTCCCATTGAAAATGTGTGGCACATTATGAAGAGCAAAATACGACAATGGAGACCCCGGACTGTTGAGCAACTGAAGTTGTACATCAAGCAAGAATGGGAAAGAATTCCAGCTGCACAGCTTCAACAATTAGTGTCCTCAGTTCCCAAACGCTTATTGAGTGTTGTTTAAAGGAAAGGTGATATAACACAGTGGTAAACAGGCCCCTGTCCAGGCTTTTCTGGAACGTGTTGCAGGCATCAAATTCAAAATGAGTGAAGATTTGCAAAACAACAATAAAGTTTATCAGTTTGAACATTCGATATCTTGTCTTTGTAGTGTATTCAATTGAGTATAGGTTGAAAAGGATTTGCAAATCATTGTATTCTGTTTTTATTTACACAACGTCCCAACTTCATTGGACTTGGGGTTGTACATTCTGCTTATTATTTTACTTTTCATCTTCAGTTCCGTTTCTTAAGCAGTTACAGATGCATGCTCAAATTGTAGGATTACATTTCCAAACAGTGCATAGTTTTCACATTATACATTCTGTGTGGTTAATTTACAAAGCCTACAGTGAGAGATTTGGCACGGCAATGATGAGTACACATCAGAGATTCTTTGTACTTTATACACATAACAATACATCTAAACGGATTACACTGCATTAGTATTTTTAATAAAAGTATTAGATTTTTTAGAAAGAGCCAAACAAAGTGCACATATTACAAAAAATACTCAGAAAATGAAAAGTACACTGTGTGCAACACAGCCAAGCTGTGATGAAACCAACTTCTTCTTCTTCTTCTTTGTCTTTTTATGGCAGTTAGCAGACCCACCTATGGTGCATTACTGCCACCAACTGGACTGGAGTGTGGTGCAGAATAAATATGAAGTAGTCATGTTTTCAAGGAGAATGGAGGTACAAGAAAATGTTATGAGAGAACAGGCGTCAATGATGTACAATAAATAATATCAAAAACAACCATGAGAAAAACAACCATGAGAAAAGAAAACCTCACTTTACTCGGGTCACAGAATCCAAATACCACTTATCCCCTTGTGGTTTCACAACATGCAAAATGCATTTATATTTTGCTAAAATATTTTAAATACTTCCAGAAAAACTAGCATAGGGCATAAATGTGAAACATATCCATTAGGATTGAGCTTTTCAATTCAACATCTGTCTCTCCACCTCATTCATCCAACAAGGGTCCTGACTGAAGTGACCTGCTTTTGGGTAACGTGTATCAATAACAGAGATTTAAAAAATTATATTTTAAAATTCCAAAGCCTTATCTACAAACTCAACCTGGCTGCCCTTAACTAGCCCAAAAGAAGAAATGAAAATTAACAGTGTACTGAATTATACTTGCTAATTGTAAAGGAAAAAACACCTGATAAAATGCAAAAAACTGCTTACATACATAACACAAAACAATTATAAGTTACTATTGAAATTTCTAAAAAAAAACTAAAAAAATTCCTTTTAGAATTAAAAAAGGTCACATCAAATATAGTTTTTAAGAAGACAGAAAGTGTATTATTTAAATTTTGAATATGGAAATTTTGTTTCACCAGGTACAGTTTCGGATTTACGTGCATCTGCTCTAAATCAGGAGAAAAGTAAAGCCGAGTGAGCTCGCGGTTTGAATCTGAGCGCCCATTTTAGAAGTGCGTGTTTCCTAATAGGTCCGGTCAATACCTTTACAGTACTTAGCTTCGGTTTGTTCGAAAAGTAGTCTACGGCAGTCTGTTGGTGTTTATTTTGTGTTTGAAAGCTAACGAATAGTGAGTGATAATGTCCGGTCGTGGAAATGGAGGAAAGGGCCTTGGCAAAGGTGGTGCTAAGCGCCATCGTAAAGTTCTTCGTGACAATATCCAGGGTATAACAAAGCCTGCCATTCGCCGCTTAGCTCGTCGAGGTGGAGTAAAAAGAATTTCTGGCCTGATATACGAAGAAACTCGCGAAGTGCTTAAGGTTTTTCTGGAGAATGTGATTCGAGATGCCGTTACTTACACAGAACACGCAAAAAGGAAAACCGTCACTGCTATGGAGGCGGCAGCGTGGTTTCGGTAACTGTCGCCCTGGATGACGTCAGCCGTACGCAACCATAGCTACACGCGACAGGAAGCTATGAACCGCACAGTGAAAAAGATTATGGGATAACCCTTATCTCATACGTACGTGAATATGTCACGTTCGGACGAGATAATGTGGGATTAAAAAATTACAAACGTGCGCTTCGGGGCTGCCTAATTACGACCTTACCAAGGGTTGGGCGCTTCAGTTTGATGCCACTTACAGCTCTTGTAGAGCGGTGATATAAAAAGCAGACGGCTGGGCGTTTATTTATTAAAGTACAGTGATCGCTCGCTATATCGCGCTTCACTTTTCGCGGCTTCACTCCATCGCGGATTTTATATGTAAGCATATTTAAATATACTGTATATCGCGGATTTTTCGCTGCTTCACGGGTTTCTGCGGACAATGGGTCTTTTAATTTCTGGTACATGCTTCCTCAGTTGGTTTGCCCAGTTGATTTCATACAAGGGACGCTATTGGCAGATGGCTGAGAAGCTACCCAACTTACTTTCTCTCTCTCTCTCTCTCTCTTGCGCTGACGTAGGGGGGTGTGAGAAAGGGGGCTGTTCGCACACCTAGACGATAGGGACGTTGATAAATTCTGTGTGCAGCTGCTTCCTGAAGGACATGCTGCACGGTGCTTTGCATACTTAAAAGCTCAAAGGGCACGTATGGATTTTTGACTTTGTTTTTCTCTCTCTCTCTCTCTCTTCCTGCTCCTGATGGAGGGGGTGTGAGCTGCCGCCTTCAACAGCTTTGTACCGGCGGTGCTTCGCATAATTAAAAGCCAAACAGCCCTATTGATTTGTTTGCTTTACTCTCTGTTTCCTTTGAAGAGGAAGATATGTTTTCATTCTTTTAATTGTGAGACAGAACTGTCATCTCTGTCTTGTCATGGAGCACAGTTTAAACTTTTGAAAAAGAGACAAATGTTTGTTTGCAGTGTTTGAATAACGTTCCTGTCTCTCTACAACCTCCTGTGTTTCTGCGCAAATCTGTGACCCAAGCATGACAATATAAAAATAACCATATAAACATATGGTTTCTACTTCGCGGATTTTCTTATTTCGCGGGTGGCTCTGGAACGCAACCCCCGCGATGGAGGAGGGATTACTGTAGTGTGGGATAGTAGGAGATGGGTTTAACTGCAGCCTGCAATACGTATGATGTGCGTCTGATAATGCCGACAACGTTAATTACGAAATGCCCATCGCATACCCCATTACACTATGGTTAAGATTAGGCTTGTGGGAGGGTAAGGGTTTAGGTACGTGCTTTATGTTTACAGGTATTCGTCTGCACACTAGTGATGGGTCGTTCCTGAACCTTTAATGTGACTCGGGAAGAACGAGTCGTCTCGTAGGAGTGAGTCGTTCAGTCGCGCATGCGCATTTGCACAACTTTCTATAGTTTTTTCGAGTCTTCGGGTTTTTCGAGTCGTTCATTCATCACGTCACAGCCCCATAAGCTTAACCAACTCAGTCTGAGCCGGAAAGAGAATTGATTAGTTCATCTCTCGAGTCTTCGGGTTTGAGTCGTTCGTTCATCACGTGACAGCCCCATAGGCTTAACCTATGCAGTCTGAGCCGGAAAGAGAATTGATTAGTTCATTCCTCGAGTCTTTCGAGTCATTCGTTCTTTTGTCATGTGACCACTTACTGGCTCAGTAGTTGCGAATCATAGACTAAAGACCCATGTAAACAATGAATTAATATTTTCTGTTTCGTATAGCATTATAGTTTTGTCTTGTTTGTAGTGTGATCAACATTTGTGTAAGCAGTAGATGTGTTAGGGAGGTAACAGGTAACGTTTTAATTATATTTTGCTAAAATGAACGAAATGACTCGAAAAAAGATTCGTTCATTTTGCTGAACAAGACTCAAAGGTCCGAGGCGGTAAAATGATCCGAACGTTCCATCACTACTGCACACTCGTACGGAGCCCCTGAGTAAATATGGTGTTTTTTGTCTTCCTGGGAAACAACTTGGTGCATACAAATTACTATCTTGTGCCCACCACTTACCGTAGCCTGCGCACCAGGTACTTTAAGGTCGCACCGGCCAATACTGCGTGTGCGCCGCCGCATACATTCAGATGAGCACCACATGCCATCGTGTGCTACTGTACATTATTTTCTGGAAACAGGACATATCACTAAACAGTCTGATGTTTTCCTCACACAGTTACAGTCGACATAAATGGATGTTGGCAAGTTTATAAAAGCAGGCTATGGATTCAAGCCCAGATCGTTAAATCCGTGAAGCAGCACCGCTAACCACTGCACTAATTTATATTGAAATGACATTAGTTAGCCATCTACTTACTGGGCCGCAGCTTCTTAAACTCCTTACTGAGTAGCAGGTTGTTGATAATCACATTCCCTCATTTTATTGTATTTTCCATTAGTGCTCGACATGAGTGCTTCATCATTACCATGAAGTTCTCATGAGCCGGACGTGGAAACCGAATCTGATTATAGCAAGACACGTGTTCACAATGTTCATGGCACGTATTCACTTTTTCAAATCTTTTTCTGTAGCTATTCTCATTTTTATATATGGTCTCTATTTTTGACTAGACTTCTCCAATGGAGGTTTTGCTGTGATTTTGTATGACCAGTGCTTTATTGTAACATGCTATCTGTCCAGCCGTGCTGTTTAGGATTACTGCACATGCTCATAGCATAGTTACTCCATGTTTGATAACGTGTCAATAGAATCACGCTGCCTGAGTTTATAACAGTGATGTTCGACATTTGTCTGGAGTTCATATTCATTTTTATGAAGTGCTTGAAGGAGTCTTTGATCCGTTTGCCTGGTGTTTGTGACCTGACATCCAGATATTCAGTGGTTTCCCAATTCGCAACATGTTTTTAAATCTGATTACTTGCTGTTATTCATATGATCCTTCAAATAACTGATTTACTACATGCATACTCCTTTATGCTTTCATGGTGTGGTTTTGTGGGTTTCCAAAACAGTTACAAATGCAGCTATGAGGAGTGTGAAAAATAATAAAATATCATAATACAAGTCTCTTCTTTGCACACAGTTAGTTTCTTCCTTATTTTGTGGGGATTTCTTTCAGCTGTTAAAGTTGCCAACACTGTGTGTGGTAGGAGACCACAGGTCTGTCAGTTTGTGCTACAGTAGTACAGTTTGATAAAGCAGGATGAATTGATAAAACACCGAATGCCTTTCTTGATGCCAGCCCTTCTTATCCTAATCTTACATTCAACTTTTTCAACAGACTCTTAGTGCGGACCTCCAGAGCTCCACTCCATTGAGGAGGGTGTTGCTTTATATTATACATCAGTGATGACACCCGGTTACATTACGGTGAAGGTCAGGGTTGAGGGAGGATTTATCTGACTCAAGTCCAGTACACCAGGTGACAAAACACTGCAATCCATTTGGCTGTCCAGTGAACTACTCAATCACAGACCCCTTCAGCTGGACCCATTGTCACTACCCGATCTGCGCTGCCCACCTGATCTGCACACATGCGTATTGAAAGTCTGCTTCATTACACAGTTTATGGTGCTGACCAATCTTTTTTACACAAGCGTTAATAATTTATGGAGTGTGTGATATCATATTTGAGCTGATGTGACACACTGCACATGTGCTTAATGAAGAAAATAAAATAAACTCCACTTTACAGCACGGCCCGATCTGAACTGAGCGTACCGATCCACCGCTGACAGGACTGTATTGTCAGTTCAGTTCCACATTAGTTGATCATAATGAGAATATTATGGAAACACTTTGTTGTTCTGCCGAGATTCATTGTAGGCTGTGTCTTCAGGGCTTTATTAAGCAGGTTACTTTCCTAATTTTTATTACACAACAAAGCAAATTTACACAAAAGAAAGGATTAAAAAATACAAGGATGTTGCTGGATTCAAGAACTTAAAAGATTTTGATGGCCCCATAAATATCTAATTCAAAATATAAACAATAATAAACTAAAATAAAATGTTATTTTAAAAATGAAGGAAAACTTACAGTAAGATGGAAAATAATGTTTTTTGATTGCTTCCACTTTATTTACATTTATTTATTTGAAAAGTGTTCTCTTACTTGTTCTGATTACAAAGTCTTTGATCAGATCCCCACTTTAAGGTGCTGATCATTCATTCAGATTGAGATGTCAGGGAGGCAACTGAAGATCTCGGCTGAAAGCAGTGGACTGTAAGGGAGAAATGAGAGGAGATCTGTGAGTCACCACCACTGAGGTGGTAGGAGAAGATGGTGAGATGAAATAACATTGACAAAGGAACAAATGTACAAGGAAAAGAAAAGTGAACCCAACACCAGTCCTTGAAGCACATCTGTTGTCAAGAAGACAAGGAGTTAGACCAGGAGACACAAAAGGATCGGTCCGAGAGGGAGGTCTTGAACCTGTTCAAAGCAGAGCCGCTAATTCCAATTTAATTAGGAGAAGAGATAAGCAGGGAGTGGTGAACCATAACAAAGGCTGATGAACGGGCAGGATGGATGAGGGCAGAGGAGGGAGAAGCAGCTCGAGCAGATCTAAGAGCATTTGTGACTGAAAGCAGTGGAGTCTCAGTAGAGGGACCCTTGGAGAATCCACACTGAAGTAGATCTAGTTGATTATAGTCAGAGACAAATGAAGAGAGGTGTTTATGAACTATGAGTTCTAGGGTTTTGGACAGAAATGGCAGAATGGACACAGGATGGTAATTCTCAAGGGCAGATGGGATGAGAGATGGGTTTTAAGCATAAGGATTTAACAAGACATCTTGAAATTAGTACAGAAGATACTGGGGGTCAGTGAGGCATTGAAAAGAGAAAAGATAATAGGGAATCAAGGAAGGAGAGATGGACTGCAGAAAGGTTTGAAGAAATGGGGTCCAGAGCACAGGTCGGGTCAAAAATGTCAGAGTCATTTAGAGTAGGGAAGGATGAAAGAGGAGAACGACACAGAGGAGACTCAGAGATGTCTTTGGTGTCTTTTGGTGAATTTGAAAGAGAAAAATGAAGCAAAATCATCAGGAAAGAATTACACAGGTCTTGGAGCAGCAGGTGGACTTAAGAAAGACTTAAAGGTAGAGAAAAGCTTGTGAACATTTCTTTCAGAGTATATAATTAAAACGGATTTCTTTGGAGATAGCAGAGATACAGAGAAGAAAGAGAGGAAGGACCTATACTTTTCCTGGAGGGATGGAAGTTTCTTATTATCTATACTAATAAAAGGCAAAGCCCTCACTGACTGACTGACTGACTGACTGACTCATCACTAATTCTCCAACTTCCCGTGTAGGTAGAAGTCTGAAATTTGGCAGGCTCATTCCTTACATCCATCCATCCATTGTCTCCCGCTTATCCGAGGTCGGGTCGCGGGGGCAGCAGCTTGAGCAGAGATGCCCAGACTTTCCCTCTCCCCGGCCACTTCTTCTAGCTCTTCCTTACAGCTTACTTACAACAGTTAGGCAGGTTTTATTTCGAAATTCTACGCGTAATGGTCATAACTGAACCTGTTTGACTGACTCACTCATCACTAATTCTCCAACTTCCCGTGTAGGTAGAAGTCTGAAATTTGGCAGGCTCATTCCTTAGAGCTTACTTACAAAAGGTAGGCAGGTTTTATTTCGAAATTCTACGCGTAATGGTCATAACTGGAACCTGTTTGACTGACTCACTCATCACTAATTCTCCAACTTCCCGTGTAGGTAGAAGGCTGAAATTTGGCAGGCTCATTCCTTACAGCTTACTTACAAAAGTTAGGCAGGTTTCATTTCGAAATTCTACGTGTAATGGTCATAACTGGAACCTGTTTTTTTGTCCATATACTGTAATGGAGGAGGCGGGAACGAAGGTAAATGACGTTAATTGTTGACTGTCTTTTAATACTGTGTACTCGTTGAGTGTCTTTTAATTCTGTGTAAGCATACATATTAACACATGTGCAATTAAACGTGTGCATTTACGGGGTGATTTCTCAGCTTAAAAGCTCGCCTTTTATTAAAAAGGTAAATGCAAACTGTTTTCATTCTGAAGGGCACAAACCACATTAGATTTCAGCCGTTAAACGTGCAAAAATGTCAGTACACACAGATAAATAAGCGCAACATATTATCAGTTGTATTGTATGCTTACAATACATATACAAATGTGTTAATCGTTAACTAATATTATGGGATGGTGTTTTTCGACTTGCGCCTTGATTTTAACGATTGCATGTCTTGGTGGGTTTGCGTTAGCTTATTGTCAATATCTTTACACCTCTTTTTAAGACTTAATTTAAAAGGTTTTCTTTTCTTCTTAATTAAAATTTAAAAGCAATACTTCAGCGCTGCGAAGCCCCTCTAGCACTGACGTCCGACGTTCGATTACCGTAAGCGAGTGCAATGAGTGTGTACGCCTGATGAGCCAAGAATAAGGGGGAAACAGGTGTCGCGTACTCTTTGCATTATTTGACAGTAAACTATTTTCATCCATTCTATGATCTG
>NW_026261674.1:0-10000 GCF_900747795.2 Erpetoichthys calabaricus | reverse complement strand
GCCAGGAGGGGAGGTTCAGGAAATACATTTTTCAGTGTTTGGTCCTTGTTTAGTATTGGCTGAAGTTCTTTTATAATTTTTCGAAGTGTTTCAAGATGAGGGTTGTAGGTGACAACAAGGGGGATGCCATCCTTGTTGTCTTTGTTTTTATATTCCAGAAGGTTGTCTCTAGGTATGGCAGTAGCTCTTCTTATTTGAGTGTCTGTTGTTTTGGGGGTGTAACCTTGTCTGATGAAATCTTGTCTGAGCTCCTGCAGTTGTTTATCCCGGTCTGTCGGGTCTGAGCAAATACGATTGTACCGTATTGCTTGGCTGAAAATAATGGAGCGCCTTATATGCTTGGGGTGGAAGCTATCACTTTTCAGGTAGGTCCGTCTGTCTGTCGGTTTGTAAAAAACAGAAGTTACAAGGGTGTTGTCTTTCATTTGAACGGTGGTGTCAAGGAAGCTGACTTCTGTTTTTGAGTAATTCAGCTTCAGCTTTATGTTGGGGTGAAAACAATTATATTCATTATGAAAATGGAGGAGGTCCTTCTCACTGGCAGTCCAGATTATGAAGATGTCATCTATGTAACGGAGATACAACATTGGTTTTATGATGCACATTGACATGAAATCTTCCTCCAATTTTGCCATAAATATGTTTGCATAGTGAGGTGCAAACCGACAGCCCATTGCAGTCCCCATTTGTTGCAAGTAACAATCTTGACCAAAAGAGAATAGATTATGTGTCACAGTGAATTTTATCATTTCTGTTTCTGACTTTGTGGGTAAATCTTGTTGTTTGAGGTACATTTCACATGCCAATATGCCATCATCATGGGGGATGTTAGTGTAAAGTGCCTCAACATCCATAGTGGCCAGTAAGGTTCCCCCAGGTAAGGGGCCTAAAGCAGAAGTCAGTGGTGTCCTGGATGTAGCTGGTTGTATTGCGGGCGAGAGGTTTAAGGATGTGCTCCACCCAACCTGAAACATTTTCTGTAAGGGAGCCAATTCCTGAGATTATAGGCCTTCCTGGGTTCCCTTCTTTGTGGATTTTAGGAAGCATGTAGAAGTACAGTAATCCCTCGCTACTTCGCGGTTCACTTTTCGCGGATTCACGACTTCGCGGGTTTTTAAATACAAGTGATTGCCTGCCTATCGCAGAAGTTATGTTCCAGACCCATCAGCAACAGGAGAAAATCCGCGATATAGAAAGACCATATAAATAAACATTTTTATAGTTTAAGCCTTAAAATACCCATCCCACATGCTTTAAACACATGTAAACTTATAAAACACACTTTGTTAACACATATGATATGTGAATGTCGGGCTAAGGATATGAGTAACATCTCACTATTTAAAACATTTTAACTTCACGCAAGACAAGACAGTGAGACAGGAAAATTGGTGATGTACAGGCTTTGAAATTATTGACAGGCAGAGCGACAAGCAGCACAAAGCCAGCACAAAGTCCACTTCTCCGTAGCGTTCATTCAGCTCCCCACCCCCTTGACAATGCGAACTGCGCCTCCGGGGAGGGGGGTTTCAGCGAACGTGTGTTCAGCCCTCACAAAACCACACACACACTCCTCCTCCTTCCGAACGCGCAGAGCAACAAGCAGGCATTTTGGCAGAAGCAGCACAAAGTCCATTTCTGCTCAGCGTGAGTTCAGCTGTCCCCCCTTCACAAAGCGAGTGCAGACACATTGACGTCTGATCGCTGCGTGCAGTGTGCAGTGTTGGTCTGAGGTGTTTAAGAATGTAGAAAGTGTTTAAGAGCATAGGAAGTGTTTATAAGAGTGTGGGAAAGGTTAACAAGAGAGTCAGAAAGGTTTATAAGAGTGTGGGAAGGGTTTATAAAGCCTTAAAATATGTATAAATAATAAAATAAATATAGGTCGCTACTTCGCGGATTTTCACCTATCGCGGGGGGCTCTGGAACGTAACCCCCGCAATAGGTGAGGGATAACTGTAACCCATTTTGGGGTTCTCAGGAATTAAACTGTTTACATGATCCCTGATGTCAAGAGGAAAGCTACTTACTAATTTTTTTAGTTTCTTTTTGTAGAGATCTGTTGGGTCTTCTTGCAGTTTGTAATAATGCACAGTATTGGACAATTGTCTTTGTGCCTCCTGTATGTAATCTGATGTGTTCATGATGACTAAAGCACCCCCTTTGTCTGCTGGTTTGATAATGATTTCTCTATTTTCCCTTAGTGAATGTATGGCTCTCCGCTCATCCCCAGTAATGTTTTCTATCCGATTTTGTTGCCTGTTTAAGATTCCTGTTTTCACTCTCTGTCGGAAGCAGTCTATATAATTATCCAGGGTACAGTTTCTGCCAGCTTCTGGTGTCCATGTGGATTTATTGGTGGGGTGTTGTAACTGCTTGTTGTTGGTTCCTGTGTGTTACTGTTTTCTTTCTTGTGGAAAAATTCTTTTAGTCTCAGTTTTCTGAAGAATTTTTCCATATCACTGCAGAGTCTGATGTTGTCAATGGGCTTTGCAGGACAATATGAGAGTCCCTTTGTAAGTACCGACATCTCTGCTTCATTTGGTGAACATGAGGAGAGATTAACAATGCAAAGGCTCTCGATTCCTTCACGAATCGCAGACATCGGGGAGACGGCCATTCCACACGTACGGCGCTTTGATTTCTGCCTTTGTTTCAGTTTTGTCCCTCCGTGGTGTTCAGTAGTGATGGCGGAGTGAAGCCTCATGAAGCATCAAAACGTTTGAAGCAATTGTGTCAGAAATCGTATGGAAGCTTCGAAGCATTTAACACTCACCTCTCTAGTGACACCTCCTGGCCATTTTCATTAACGTTACACAAACTATCTACTTCAATGACGTCTGTTAAAACACTTATTGTTTTTACTTTTTCGCTGCTACATACTGACAACGAAGAGAAGGGATCGTCAGCAGCTTCTAGTGTCTGATATCTAAAAAATTTAAATATATATATATACTAATTCCGACAGGCAGAATGTATAGCAAGCAGTACGATAGCAAGAGTTAAAATAAGACGCCTCACTCATGGATCCCCGGCTCTTTCAATGAATATTTACTTTTGAACTGTATCATTATAATCGCTCCTGTTATTATTATTATAATTAACCCTCATGTTTTATTGAGCTCACATTTAATAGCCTTAAATGTTTTCTTTGTTGTGACTTAATTAAAATGGAGTAGACGGAAAATAAAGGTTTATCCCAGTACTTTTCCATGATATAGGTAAGCACAATTTGAGAAAGAAAAGGTGAAATCCTTAAATCACGGATGTTATTATTCGATCAAGTATTGAAATATTTCATTTATTAATACTTTACAATATTTTGTGGAGCACAAAAGTAACAAGTTCGCAACGAAGAAAAGACGCTGTCAGTGGCTCAACTGACTAACGTGGTTGCTTTTCAGATTCTGAGCGTAATGCTAGCCCGAGTTCGATCCGAATTAAAGACTCCTCAAAATTAATAATAATAATGAAATGATCAGGAGTGAAATCTTTATAACCAGTTTGAACTAAATAATTTTGAGAGATACTGTGGAAGGATCGCATAAGAGATCTGTTAGGGAATCATTCCCACTTACTACTGTGGTAGATCAGGGGGGTGTTTTTCGTACGTGGATTACTTGTTTAGCCGGATGTAATTGTTAACGATTTGGCATGATCCCGGATCCGTCCATTTATCGAAACTCTTGCTGGATGTGTTGTCATAGCAACACATCCAAATCCTCAAACCTTCTCGGTGTAAACAAGGATTAGCTCACACACTTAATCAGTGTCCGTACATGGAATTCATTCAGTCATGGCTTTGGCGTTCATGAATGAACGACCAATTGATATCGGTGCACAAATTATAAGAAGAGAATTTCATATAGAGAGGGTTTGCACGATCGGCAAGATCCTTTATTGCTCCCAGAGGAAATTCTTTTCGAAAGATACCGCTTTAGCCGAGGGGGAATATTGTACCTCAAAGATTTATTAGCACCTTATATTCGAAGTCAAACTCGGCGAAGTCGGGCTCTCACAACCACACAGACAGTATGCATTGCTTTGTGGTTTTTTGCAAGCGGCACTTTTTGATATACTGTAGGCGATGCAGAAAATCTATCTAAAAGTGCAGTTTGCCAGGCAATTCGTAAAGTCTGTTTGGCTCTGAAATATTTCCTTCGGATTTTCATAGTGTTTCCTGGACACCTGCGTGTGCAGACAATAAAAGAGGTGTTCATGCCATTGCAGGTAGGCAACACAAAGGCAAAAACACCCACAGTTCCAGGAAGAATCTCACAATCAGTCTAACATTCTCATTACCCAGGATTTCCAAATGTGATTGGGGCACTGGATTGTACGCACTTCTGATAATCAGACACAGTGTCTTCATCAAATATTTGACCTTTGTCAATATCTCGTATGTCAGACACAAGTTCTAGGGATATGACATTCCCTGCAACTGACCCAACAAAAAAGAGGGCTATATGGAATATAACTATGGCACACATCGATGACAAATATATTCAATGACCATCCTTTACCTGAAATGAAGTGACCACTGCATCCTGCCACTGGTTCTGAGGTGGAGCTTCCCCCTGGAATGCCCTCAGAAACAGGGTGATGGGCATTTTGCTGGAGAGCCAACTCTTCTGCAAGGGTTAGGTCTGGACCGCATGGACCTCCACCTGTTTTTTGCTTGTCTGCCTTCTTATTAGCTTTAGAATTAATGTTTTTTATATTATAAATGATTCTTTATGTCAACAATTCTTTAAATAGTTATACAGTAATCCCTCGCTATATCGCGCTTCGCCTTTCGCGGCTTCAACTCCATCGCGGATTTTAAATGTAAGCATATTTAAATATATATCACGGATTTTTTGCTGGTTCGCGGATTTCTGCGGACAATGGGTCTTTTAATTTCTGGTACATGCTTCCTCAGTTGGTTGCCCAGTTGATTTCATACAAGGGACGCTATTGGTGGATGGCTGAGAAGCTACCCAACTTACTTTTCTCTCTCTCTCTTGCGCTGACTCTCTCTGATCCTGACGTAGGAGGTGTGAGCAGGGGGGGCTGTTCGCACACCTAGACTATACGGATGCTCGTCTAAAAATGCTGAAAGATTATCTTCACGTTGCTACCCTCTGTGTGCTGCTGATTCGTGAAGCGACATGCTGCACGGTGCTTCGCATACTTAAAAGCTCAAAGTGCACCCCTGCTCCTGACGGAGGGGGTGTGAGCTGCCGCCTTCAACAGCTTTGTGCTGCGGTGCTTCGCATACTTAAAAGCCAAACAGACATATTGATTTGTTTGCTTCACTCCTTTGAAGAGGAAGATATGTTTGCATTCTTTTAATTGTGAGACGGAACTGTCATCTCTGTCTTGTCATGGAGCACAGTTTAAACTTTTGAAAAAGAGAGAAATGTTTGTTTGCAGTGTTTGAATAACGTTCCTGTCTCTCTACAACCTCCTGTGTTTCTGCGCAAATCTGTGACCCAAGCATGACAATATAAAAATAACCATATAAACATATGGTTTCTACTTTGCGGATTTTCTTATTTCGCGGGTGGCTCTGGAACGCAACCCCCGCGATGGAGGAGGGATTACTGTATACCAATATTTACTGTACCAGTTTGAAGTATATTCTTGTACTTCCACTTTAATCTGTTCCCATGTTCTCCTTGTGCTCACGTTTGATCTGGAATTATGACATATTAAATAATAATCAATCTGACACATAGGAAATGAAACGCTGCATTCAGTAAGTACAATACACACTACTTAGCGTTTAATTTGTCGGCCACTTTTTGCCAGCCGTCTTTTCTGGTTTGGGCTGCTTTTGCAGTGTTACCCCTTGTGCATATTAAATCTTGAAATTCTTCATGTCCTTCGAATAAAAGGTCTTGCTCCGCTTGTGTTGAAAAAAAAATGCACCCATTCTTTCGTCATTTTGTTACAGCCTATCAAAGACTTTCTGATCAAGTTTTCTAGACTCAATATATATGGGATTTTCACTCAGCGCGGGCGTGCGCATTCATCTCGGATGATTAGATCCAGCTAGACTAATCTGCTACGCGGCTGCGTTTGAAAAACCGACTTATCCTGGATGAGTTTCAATGGCATTAACTCATCCAAGATGAGGCATCCGATCTCGGATGATTTAAGCGACGTACGGAAAATACCCCCCAGGTTGAATTTGCTCTGCTGCACCAAACATTCAAAGGTGTCAATCCAGAACACATCAGATAGTCTGAGAGACACGGCGCAGATCAGTCACCGACACATAGACACACATGAGATACTCCAAGGTGACCAGTGCACGTATCAAGGTCGGCATTTAAGATCCTCTTGAGTGCTGAGGCAACAGAAAGCATTGGGATAAACACATCTGGACCTGCTGTTGAAAAAGCATTTGCCTTTACCAGCAGCATCCCTCCCTCGTGAACACATCTTCAAGGTCTGGATAGGCGATCAGTAAAATGTTGTCTTAGTCACAGCACAGTGCAATAATAAAACATTTCCTAAAACACATAGTTGTCCAGTCTGTATCATTCTTAAGCAATCTTCCATTTATAGAGGCGCAATCCCAGTTACTCACATGTTTACAGTGTAGCTCGCCCCCAAACCTCCCAACACTCAAATTAAGAACACATTCCACCTTATGCGATCCTTCCACAGTATCTCTCTTAATAAGACATCTGTTCAGGAATCATTTAAATATTTAAAAATTTTTTAGTTTAAATATTTAAAAATTTAAACTGCTAAACCCGCCATCAACAACTACAATAACAGTTGAAATCGTCACTCAAATATTTTTTTTTGTTATAAACTGCTGTTAAATAAAAAAAAAAAGAAAAACAGACTCTTTTGGGTGACAATTCACAATGGGTGAATGTGGGATTCAAACCCACGCAAGCCTTATTATGGAACAGCAACGCTACCACTGCACCACTACTGTTTATAACAGAGTGGATGTATATAATGTATGTTTTTTTTTATGTATGTATGTATGTAATGAAGAGGAAAACAATTATATATATCCATCCATCATCCAACCCGCTGAATCCAAACACAGGGTCACGGGGGTCTGCTGGAGCCAATCCCAGCCAACATAGGGCACAAGGCAGGAACCAATCCCGGGCAGGGTGCCAACCCACCGCAGACAATTATATATAGATGTATACTATATGACATACGTTCAGTGTTGCATGAAAACGTTGCACGAGGCAAAGAATGGATATTTATGAGAGTATTATAGTGAGAGATGTGTCGTCACCTGTATTACTAAAGCTCTTCTTTGCAGCATTGTGAATTCTACAAGTCGGCATTTGTATGATGTAGAATTTATAGTTTTATTTTTTGCCACTAAGTATTATCGGGCACAATCATTTAAAATGTATTGATCATCCACAAACATTCTTTTCACCTGGGAATTCTGTCGAGTTTTTGAATTCTGCTGATGCCATATGTTCTTCAAACGGGAGTTCGATGGTTAATGATTCAAAGCACTAAGCAGACATGCACACTGGAATCGTCAAGCTTGGTTAGAAGCACTGAGCAGACATGCACACTGAGATTGCATCATGACAGAGCTTCGAAGCCTCGAGCAGAAATGCATACTGAGATTGCATCATGACAGGGCTTCGAAGCACCGAGCAGACATGGTCACTGGTTTTTCTGAATCTTTGTGAAGCCTCAGCACACTCAAAGGCATTGACCTCTATATTTTGAGAGTCTATCTGACACTTAACTCTCTAGTTATATTTTGTAATTCGTATTGAAATTACACACTTCAGTTGATATAGTTAAGTGACGGCGTGAAGCTACAATTCAGGTAGTTGCTGAGAATTCATTATTGTTCTTGTGGATTGCTGTGATTAAAGGAAACTTTTTACACAGTGTCAAAGATGTATTGTCATATATCAACTTTATATATACATAAAAAGATTAGGTAAATCGTGCAACCTTTTTATAGAATGCTTAATTTTGTTCAAAACCGTACGTCATATAGTATACATCTATAAATATAATTTTTTCGTCTTCATTAGGAGAATGCAACAATAATACTCTTGTGTCAATTAAACTAATTTAACGTGCATATGTCAAACAACATATTTCTACATCTGCTGCAGTAAGAACAGTAGTAGTAGTTCAGTTGTGCGGAGCTCTTTAATTATCCCGATTAGGTGGCTAAATGGTATTGCAACTGTCTCTCAGTAAAAACACCAGGGGCCTCACGTATAAATGGTGCGTATACACAAAAATGTTGTGTAAGAATGTTTCCACGTTCAAATCACAATGTATAAAACCTACACTTGGCGTAAAGCCACGCACTTTTCCACGGTACCTCATACCCTGGTGTACGCAAGTTCTCCGCTCGGTTTTGCAGACTGGCGGCACCCAGTGTCAAAGCAGTGCTACTGTTCCTGTGTGGTTACCCTTTCTTAGATCCACATCCACGATGGCGGCTTTATCAAATACACTGAAATTAACCGCATATCGTTCATAAATATAATGCATCTGATTGTAATTAACCTGTAACAATACCATAACTGCTTTAGCGTTGTTACTTTCACTGCACCTTCTTCTTCTGCTGTCAGCTGCTCCCGTTAGGGGTTGCCACAGCGGATCATCTTTTTCCATATTACTCTCACTGCAACGCTCTTGAGTATTTATATCACTGTATCTGAGTGTGAATCACGGATCTACAGCGATTGGAAAGAGAATTATCGGTATACAGCATCAAGCTCTTCCTGCCTCAGCCATTCGCTATTTGAACTGCTCTCATCTGACCAAAGCTTCAGAACCTTTCCTGTACGGACCTCGCAGTTCGCAAACAGTTTCATCCCAAGACCTATACACGCACTCAATCAGTCCATCAAGTGCTCCTTGTAGAACTGTTTGTACTTGCAAGTTACTGTGAGGTAATTGTACTTATGATACAGTTATAATATTGCACAACCTGAGCCACTTTATAAAGTGCATATTTACATATGATGACGATATAATTTTTAAGATGAAATGCAGCAAAATATGTTTATTATATTATACAGATAAAACTTTTAAGTTTAACTACATGGTGCCGCAGCGCTAGCGAACTTGAGCTTCGTTCATGGTTTGTTCCTGCCTCACACTGTATTCATGCTGTGCCTGGTGTGACACTGGAAGAATAGATGCATAGAATAATTAAACATTACGAAGATATTTCGATGTTCGTTAAAAGTTTTGAAGAATCTGCGTTCTAAGCTTACAGATGGCTTAACGTCTATTTCAGAGCTGATTGTGTGGCGATTGGGTATTTGGAGAAAGAAAAGTAAGGACAGGAATTGGGGGTTAGTATGTTTGAAAAAGACAGTACTTCTGTAATAAAGCATTTCATTGAAGGTCGCGCATGGCGCAGGAGGCACCTTGCGTATGACATGAACAATCACTGCGCCACCATGTTCCATTGTTTAATAACATGCTGTAACTCATATCATCATGAAAATGATATCATGTATAAGGCATATGTACAGAGTAGAAAGCAGAGTGAGATTCATAGGAAAAGGGGGCAGAACAAGAGAAGAAGAAATGATATTAACATGCATTGGGATTGGGCATATTAGGTTAAATTATACACAATTCAAGACAAGGCAGCACCAGTCTGGAGTGTGTAGATCACGTAATCAGCTAGAGACTGTAGAGCGTGTATTATTAGGGTGTGTGGCATGTAAATTACATCGAGTTCAACATTTTAAATCTTTAGGAATGAGTAAATTAACATTACAACAATTATTAAAGTATGACGAGTAGTGTAAATTGATTCATAGATGCATTTTAACTTATATCAAAACTGTAAGGTTATTTGACAGTGCGATGTTTCGCTGAAAAGTCTTCACATTAAGAATTTGAACATGGAGAGACAAACAAGGATAAGTGCTCGGGGTTTGGAGATACCGATTTATGGATGTGTAAGTTCTCATTCGCTCAACTCAGAGTTACTGCACATGACTTAAGTGAGGGACGAACAGCGCAACCTCCAGCC
>NW_026261673.1:2500-26807 GCF_900747795.2 Erpetoichthys calabaricus | reverse complement strand
TATGTTGTCTGATGAAAGTAAATTTTGCATTTCCTTTGGAAATCAAGGTCCCAGAGTCTGGAGGAAGAGAGGAGAGGCACAGAATCCATGTTGCTTGAGGTCCAGTGTAAAGTTTCCACACTCAGTGATGGTTTGGGGTGCCATGTCATCTGCTGGTGTTGGTCCATTGTGTTTTCTGAGGTCCAAGGTCAACACAGCATTCTACCAGGAAGTTTTAGAGCACTTCATGCTTCCTGCTGCTGACAAACTTTATGGAGATGCAGATTTCATTTTCCAACAGGACCTGGCACCTGCACACAGTGCCAAAGCTACCAGTACCTGGTTTAAGGACCATGGTATCCCTGTTCTTGATTGGCCAGCAAACTCGCCTGACTTTAAACCCAAAAAAAATAGATGGGGTATTGTGAAGAGGAAGATGCAATACGCCAGACCCAACAATTCAGAAGAGCTGAAGGCCACTATCAGAGCAACATGGGCTCTCATAACACCTGAGCAGTGCCACAGACTGATCGACTCCATGCCACGCCGCATTGCTGCAGTAATCCAGGCCAAAGCAGCCCCAACTAAATATTGAGTGCTGTACATGCTCATACTTTTCATGTTCATACCTTTCAGTTGGCCAACATTTCTAAAAATCCTTTTTTTTTTGCATTGGTCTTAATTGATATTCTAATTTTCCGAGATACTGAATTTGGGACTTTCATTAGTTGTCAGTTATAATCATCAACATTAAAAGAAATAAACATTTGAAATACATCAGTCTGTGTGTAATGAATGAATCTAATATACAAGTTTCACTTTTTGAATGGAATTATTGAAATAAATCAACTTTGTCATGATATTCTAATTTTATGACCAGTACCTGTATAGTATATAAGAATTGTAACCTCTGATGGCTCTCTGGTGAGGGTCTGTTTGTGGAGCTCCGTGTAGTAGACTCAGGTGAAGACTTGATTTTTGGGAACGGCTGCCTGTATATGGTTTGGTCTGGAAGGGGCGGGGCATCTCAGAGCAATGAGGGCGGGGTCACTCGCTCTCCAGGGGCGGCTTCTCAGAGGTGTGGAGGAAAGAGATGAGATGGTTGACGACAGTCTCCTCTCTCATCCCAGAGCGGGACCACTCACCTGATCTGAGCTGATAAGGTGGTCCAAGGAGGTGTATGCCTGACAGGAGCTATAGGCCCGAAGATGGTTTACAAGATAACTTGTAGGTGGCATCCACTTACTGATCGTCAATGCGTTAACCAATGAAACTGAGACTTGAATAGAATCGCTAGCCCAGTATCAGGCTTTATCCATAAACTCGGACAGTCAGCGAATGCCTAATGCTGATCTTTTATGCTGTACCAGTGGTGGCTTTGTGTGGTGTGATTTTTCCGTCATGTTTCCATGTTGCCTCTAAAGAACATTACAGCATCCTTTAGAAATAAGGTGGTGTCTAAATAAACAACTACAACAAAAATTACACGCAGATGTGAAAAGGTCTTCAAAACTAGGCTTTGGACTTCAAATCCAGAGGTTGTGGATTCAAATCCCACTACTGACACCACTGTGTGACCCTCAACAAGTCACTTCAGCTGCCTGTTGGAAAAACCGAAAGGAATGGAATGTATTGTATGTGAAATGTTAAAAGTCAGACAAATGGTATAAATAAATATAACCAAAACATTCATAAAATATAATCCAGGGAATAAACCCTGGCTGAAGCATAACTGTCATCAAAGTGATGGTTCAGAAGGCCGAGTAAATAAATATTGTGGACCACCAGGGGGTGCATCGCCACCAAAAATCCGACACAGACGAGCGTGGGACACAAGTTCACGGCACACGATTTTGATTTTTTCTTTTTCCCTCGTGGGAAACGCCTTCCCCCATTTCCCACAAGCACAACACAGTCGCAGTACAGCACAGATGTCGCCTTCTTTCTTTTTCTCTTTCTCCTTTTCCTCCTGCACTCCTCCAGTTAAGCTTTCGTCTACTGCCACCCGACTCTGGCTCTCTGAGTAGTGGCTGCTGACTCCTTTTATAAGGCACCCCGAAGTGCTCCAGGTGCTCGTTGTTCCTCTTCCGACAGCACTACACCCTGGCAGTGCCCCACAGATCCCAATCGGGCTACACCAAACTCCAATTCCCATGGAGCCCTGCGGGAGTCCGAGGCACCTCTGCGACCTAGGGGGGCTGCCACCTAGCACTCCGGCGGAGGTACTGCTCTGAATACATCTCCCTCACCCGGTCCTTCTGGTGCGGAGGCATCCCAGCTGGGCAAGGGCAGCAGTATTCCGTCAAAACCTCAAAACAAACACCCAATACTGGATAGTTAGTAGCTAGCCGTCAAAAACTACAAAGTTGGAATTTTTCAGGATAGAAAATTCTGCAACATAAGTTTGTTTTCGATTTTAGAGCTACGTATTGGGGTTTGGTAAAAGATATGTGATTCCCTACTGATCCCTCTGATCTCCTGCCCTTTGGTTCCTGGCCTCACACTTGACCACAACTTGGATGAGTTCCCACAATTGGCAGGAAGATGACAGGAGACTCCAACAATGTGATCCAACAATTCCTTCTGCTATTATTTCCTGTGATTTGGCCTCTCATGACAAGTGTCTGGGCCTCCAAAGTGTTACTTTTGTTGTAAATGGCTAATGTGTATTATCTGATCTCCTTTCAGACCATCAAACCTGCAGATATTGCCACTGTGAGGAAACTTGGAAAGCCCCCTCATCTGATCATGCGCATCATGGACTGCGTGCTGCTGCTGTTTCAGAGGAGAGTCGACACGGTCACCATGGACCCTGAGCGGCCCTGTAACAAACCATCCTGGGCGGAGGCCTTGAAGCTGATGAATAACTCGGGCTTCCTCAATACGTTACTTACTTTTCAAAAGGTAAGGGAGCCAAAACTTCATACAGTGATAGTAATGACAACAACGATTCTTTACATGGACCACCTGAAAACCAGTTCCCAGAAAGAGAGGAGTAGTGGTAGTAGGGACTTCAAACACTGGGGGATTGAAGAGCAGGTTTGCTCCAGAGACAGAGAGGTTCACACGGTGTGTAGCCTTCCTGATGCACAGGTGGGGGACCACCTTGGGAGGGTGGGTAGGCTCTTTGCCAGATTATGGGTGGATCCAGTGGTCCATGTTGGAGCAAATGACATACACAAGGCTAGTCTGTCAGTTCTGTGATCCAGGTTAGATTGAGGAGATTAGAAGGCATAACACATGGCTCAAATCTTGGAGCAGGGTGGAAGGGTATCAGCTTATGGGGCATTTGGACCTGTTCCTTCATGACAGGTTACATCTGAACTGGAGGGGCACCAATGATTTGGGGAGCCATATGAGGAGGTTAGTCGAGGATTGTTTAAATTAGTGAATGGTGGGGACAGGGTTGGTTTAGAACTGTACATGGAGGAACAAATAAAAAAACATGACAATGTGGATTCTAACCTGAAGTTCAACTGTTTCACAGAAGACTTTTGTTGAAATTTAGGGGTAGAGGAAGGTAATCAGCTGTAAACAGCGATAAACTTCACCATTACGTTTTAGTTTCACTCTCTTTTCTAGAAGGAAAGTACACTTTGTTGATTTGACCTCAACTCCTTGTGTGTGTGTAGTGAAGAGAAAACAACCGCTAAAATGGCATCAACATCTGGTGAGAGACCAAAGAGAATGCGCAAAGCAAAATACTCGGTGGACGACGTTTTGCGTTATTGTCACCGAATCACAGTCTGACTAGTCTGATTTTGATGCAAGTGATCTGGAGATCGAGATCGAAAACGAAAATGAGGTACCGGCATCAGCTGATTGTGGTGCTGAACATGTTCTGGGAGGACCACCACTTACAATGACAAGTGGTACAAGATAGATAGATAGATAGAAAAAAGGGCCAAATAAAGTACAACTTTATAGACAGGAGCCCAAAATAGAACTGACTAACATACTGTAGATGGATCTGAGATATAAATATGGTGGCGTAAGGAAGAGGAGGGTCCAGGGAAGGCTGGAACTGGAAGTGAGGTCATCAGTAGGAGTGCTGGGCAGACAGGAAGTGATATCATTGGTGGGTGGCTTCCCGGAGACTGAAAATGAGATCATTGACTGGCAGGTTCTTCAGCTGGTCTGCAGGGGGAACAAGAGGAGATAGCATCAGATGGCAGCACCAACCACTGGTCTGGCTGTGACATAACAGTATTTGAGGCCATGAACCGCTCGTGTGTGACAACACAAACACACTCTGTTTTCTTCATTTGGACTATATGTGTTTTTTAAAAGTGAAACAGTATTGCTTATTGCATCGATGATAGATAGATAGATAGATAGATAGATAGATAGATAGATAGATAGATAGATAGATAGATAGATAGATAGATAGATAGATAGATAGATAGATAGATAGATATTTCTAATGTTTCTTCATTGGGTTTCCCTATTTAAGATGGTGGTGATAGATAGATAGATAGAAAGATAGATAGATAGATAGATAGATAGATAGATAGATAGATAGATAGATAGATAGATAGATAGATAGATAGATAGATAGATAGATAGATATTAATAAAGTATCTATCTATCTATCTATCTATCTATCTAGATAGATAGATATGAAAGGCACTATATAATAGATAGATAGGTAGGAGAGGCACTTTATAATAGATAGATAGATAGATAGATAGATAGATAGATAGATAGATAGATAGATAGATAGATAGATAGATAGATAGATAGATAGATAGATAGATAGATAGATAGATAGATAGATAGATACTATATAACATAACATAGCATATATAAACAAAAGGAGATTAAGAGGTGACATGATTGAAGTGGTAGCGCTGCTGCCTCGCAGTTGGGAGACCTGGGGACCTGGGTTCGATTCCCGGGTCCTCCCTGCGTGGAGTTTGCATGTTCTCCCCGTGTCTGCGTGGGTTTCCTCCCACATTCCAAAGACATGCAGGTTAGGTGGATTGGTGATTCTAAATTGGTCCTAGTGTGTGCTTGGTGTGTGGGTGTGTTTGTGTGTGTCCTGCGGTGGGTTGTCACCCTGCCCAAGATTGATTCCCTGCCTTGTGCCCTGTGTTGGTTGGGATTGGCTCCAGCAGACCCCCGTGACCCTGTGTTCGGATTCAGCGGGTTGGAAAATGGATGGATGGATGGATGATTGAAGTGTTTAAAATTCTGAAGAGAATTAGTCCAGTGGATCGAGACGGTTATTTTAAAATGAGTTCATCAAGAGCACGGGGACACAGTTGGAAACTCACTAAGGGTCCATTTCACACAAACATTAGGAAGTTTTTCTTAAAACTGCAGACACGTAGAATAAGTGACCAAGTAGTGTGGCAGACAGTAGGACTTTAGGGACCTTCAAAACTCAACTTGATGTTATTTTAGAAAAATGAACTGGTGTGATGGAAACCAGGGGTGTCAGCGGCCCCAAACACCCAACACAAACACTTACAATGTCCCAGGTTCAAATAAAGGATGGTTTATTCACCCAAATTCCATCTCACAATACCTCAAAGTGGCAGAAGCACGAGTGATCTGTCTGTCTCTCTCTCTCCACAGTCCACAATTCCTCTCTCCACAATACTCTCACCACCACACTGCCCTCCTCCAGTCGAGTGTTGCCTTCCTTCCTCCCAGCTCTGACTTGCCTGGACAATAGAGTGCGGCCCCTTTTATTGAAGACCCGGGAGTACTTCTGCTGCCAGGCAACTGCCCGATGGAAGTATTTCCAGGTCATACGGAAGTCCTATTTTAGGGCGCACATCTCCCTGCAGGGCCTCCTTTGCGGCACCCAGGAACCCCAGCAGGGCCGTGTTGCCAGACTGCACTTCACAGCATGCCCTAATGGTTCTATAATGAGCACCGATATCCAGGGCCACTGCCATCTAGAGTCCTGGGTGAATAAAGAGTCCCCAAAGACGTCTTCTTCTGGTGGGCTGTTTATCCATCTTCTCCAGCCATCGCTTCCAGGTTTGGTTCCTTCTTCTCTCCTGTTCGGGATGCCATCTGTCTGTTCAGAGCCTCCTGTCCGGGTAAGGAACAATATTCTCCTCTGAACGGGATGCCCGTCCAACCCCTGTGGCATTTACACTTTGGTGGACTGAATGGCCTTATCTCATCCAGATTGTTCTAACATATCATGAAGTGGCTGTGAAAATCAAACACAGAACGATGGCACATCATCAATTAATGAGTGAACACGGAGTCTGTTAGGCTGTTCATCTTCAGTTGTGCCATGTGGGCCGACACTTTGATTGACGTCATGTTTTTTATTTTTTTTTTTTTTGCCCGCACTGTTTTGGATTCCTTAAGTGGCCGATTGCTAAAATGTCACCGCCTAATTGTGTTAGGAAATGACTTCCCAAATGGATTTTGGCGACGTCTCAAATTCTTATCTCTATTAACCGAATCCCACTCCTAGCCCTTTGAAGAAAATGACCCCAACATTTAAATTTCCTTATTTAATGAAATGAAACTTAATGACACGTGAATTTCTCATTTCATTTGGCGTAACGCTAACCCTCAATAGAAGTCAAACTCTCAATTATTCATTTTGAGGTGTGTGTTGTGGCATTCAGTGTGATGTCTGCTCCTGCTATTTTTCCAGCTGGGCACAGGGTGCACAGTATAATTCCCAAATCTTTACAGACAGCTCTTTCGAAAAGGCCAAACTAAATCAAATATCCTGACGGAGCAGTGATGCCTGCATGTCTTCAATGAAGTGCAACATTCAGCACATCGTAGATTTGTAGAGATGTGCGTTAAGAGGAGAGCTACTTCCAGTGCCACCCTCTAATGCCACAAAGTCCATTATTAGTAAGAACAGCACATACGAGGCACAAAGATTTATTTAATCATTGCAGAAAAAACAATGAAAGCCCAAAACCAAGAACCAGTCGTTCCTTTTATCCAAGGCCTGAACCAGAAACCAAAAGTTAAAGTTATAATAATTGTAGCTGCGGCTTTTCCAGTTGCCCAAAATCAAGCAGCGATGGAGTTGGCAAGATAGGACCCGGCATAATGAAAGAAATCTCTCCGTTCAATAAAATTGGATCTGAAAAGGTTTAGTGAAAATTCAAGGCGAAAAAGTGCAAACGTACAGTGCATCCAGAAAGTATTCCCAGCGCATCACTTTTTGCACATTTTGTTATGTTACAGCCTTATTCCAAAATGGATTAAATTCATTTTTTTCCTCAGAATTCTACACACAACACCCCATAATGACAATGTGAAAAAAGTTTACTTGAGGTTTTTGCAAATTTATAAAAATAAACAAACTGAGAAATCCCATGTCCATAAGTATTCACAGCCTTTGCTCAATACTTTGTCGATGCACCTTTGGCAGCAATTCCAGCCTCAAGTCTTTTTAAATATGATGCCACAAGCTTGGCACACCTATCCTTGGCCAGTTTCGCCCATTCCTCTTTGCAGCACCTCTCAAGCTCCATCAGGTTGGATGGGAAGCGTCGGTGCACAGCCATTTTAAGATCTCTCCAGAGATGTTCAATCAGATTCAAGTCTGGGCTCTGGCTGAGCCACTCAAGGACATTCACAGAGTTGTCCTGAAGCCACTCCTTTGATATCTTGGCTGTGTGCTTAGGGTTGTTGTCCTGCTGAAAGATGAACCGTCGCCCCAGTCTGAGGTCAAGAGCGCTCTGGAGCAGGTTTTCATCCAGGATGTCTCTGTACATTGCTGCAGTCATCTTTCCCTTTATCCTGACTAGTCTCCCAGTCCCTGTCGCTGAAAAACATCCCCACAGCATGATGCTGCCACCACCATGCTTCACTGTAGGGATGGTATTGGCCTGGTGATGAGCGGTGCCAGGTTTCCTCCAAACGTGACGCCTGGCATTCACACCAAAGAGTTCAATCTTTGTCTCATCAGACCAGAGAATTTTCTTTCTCATGGTCTGAGAGTCCTTCAGGTGCCTTTTGGCAAACTCCAGGTTGGCTGCCATGTGCCTTTTACTAAGGAGTGGCTTCCGTCTGGCCATTCTACCATACAGGCCTGATTGGTGGATTGCTGCAGAGATGGTTGTCCTTCTGGAAGGTTCTCCTCTCTCCACAGAGGACCTCTGGAGCTCTGACAGAGTGACCATCGGGTTCTTGGTCACCTCCCTGACTAAGGCCCTTCTCCCCCGATTGCTCAGTTTAGATGGCCGGCCAGCTCTAGGAAGAGTCCTGGTGGTTTCGAACTTCTACCACTTACGGATGATGGAGGCCACTGTGCTCATTGGGACCTTCAAAGCAGCAGACATTTTTCTGTAACCTTCCCCAGATTTGTGCCTCGAGACAATCCTGTCTCGGAGGTCTACAGACAATTCCTTTGACTTCATGCTTGGTTTGTGCTCTGACATGAACTGTCAACTGTGGGACCTTCTATAGACAGGTGTGTGCCTTTCCAAATCATGTCCAGTCAACTGAATTTACCACAGGTGGACTCCAATGAAGCTGCAGAAACATCTCGAGGATGATCAGGGGAAACAGGATGGACCTGAGCTCAATTTGGAGCTTCACGGCAAAGGCTGTGAATACTTATGGACATGGGATTTCTCGTTTTTTTTATTTTTAATAAATTTGCAAAAACCTCAAGTAAACTTTTTTCACGTTGTCATTATGGGGTGTTGTGTGTAGAATTCTGAGGGGAAAAATTAATTGAATCCATTTTGGAATAAGGCTGTAACATAACAAAATGTGGAAAAAGTGATGCGCTGGGAATACTTTCCGGATGCACTGTATATTAAAAATAGCAGCAGCCCCAGCACTGCCCCCTGCTGGTCACCACTCTTAACGTCAGCCCATTCTGATGAGGTTCCTCGCACCGTCACCCTCTGCTTTTTGTGTCTGAGCCAATTCTGCACCCATCTAAAAACATCACCCTGAACTGCCACTTCTTTTAGTTTGATGCCCACCCTCTCATGTGGCACCTTATCAAATGCTTTCTGACAGTCCAGATAATCAATAATCTCATCTGCTCCCCTCTGGTCGTATCCTTTTGTTGCCTCCTCATAGAATTCCAGCCTGTTAGTTAAACTCGACCTCCTCGTCTGACCTCATGCTGACTGTTCCTAATAACTCCTGTCCTTGTCAGGTGTTGCTCAATCTTCTCCTTAATAATTCCTTCCATTAATTGTCCTGTGATGGACGTTAAGCTTACTGGCCTGTAGTTGCTTGGATCTGCCCTGTCACCCTTTTTATATAACGTGATGATGTTTGCCATTTTCCAGTCCTTTGGAATCTCTACAGTGTGCAGTGACTTCCTAAAAATAGGTGTCAATGTTTAACTGAAACACGGATGTCAGTCATCTTGTCACCTCAGCATCTCTCGGTCTGACGAGTGTTCTGTCAGGATGCCGTTTCTCCACCGTCATGTTCAAGTCCTTTATTTATTTACAGGTAAATGCCTTCTGATGTGTGCGCCGAACCAGAATTTGATTTTTCAACAAATGCAGGCCGGTGCTTACGAGTCTCTGATGCCGATGTTATTATGTGATAGGTGACGCTTGGAAGATGAGACTCGTAAATTGGATTATTGTTTGATATCTGCCAGCCTTTTGTATTAAATCGTAATGTTCCGCCGTGCCGTCTGCACAACAGTCAAATGCGGCCCGGCAGCTGTTGCTTTGAAATGTTCTCGTGTCTCCCCGAGTCTGTGAAATTGTTCTGAATCTGCTTTTGAAAGATGATCCTGTCTGTAATTTTTGAAAGAAATGACATGACAACTCACTCTCCGAGGGAATTGGAGATCCCGTCTTCTGTTGCCGTCTGCTAAAACGACATTCTGGACTCCATTGTTGATTATTTACACGGACAATAGTGAAATCCAAGTGTGCGTAAATCCGCTTTACCTCGTAGACCAGAGGCCCCAATCTCATCCCTCTCATTTAGGGGCAACAAGCTGATGATCCTGAAAAGAGACGCCGCATCTAGACACGTTCACTTGGCTCTAAGCAGCGTCATTCTTGTTTTTCGTGGGCATCACGCGTGAGGGAGAGCATGACAGGGACCTGTTGTGTTCATTTAGTGTGTTCTCTTTGCCATTCCTGCACAGTCGTCTCTTATCGTTTTGTCTCGGTGGATTTCTCTATTGCTCTGCTTTCCCCTTTTGTATTCTTCATTGTGTAGCCTTTGTCAGAATGCCTCAAATCTCATAGACTTACCACCGTTTATAAGGCATTGTACTTTACGACTCTGTAATGGCCAACCCAATCGTCTGGACCGGCAACTACACCGCCGAGACCCGTGGCCTGGCAACCTGAGGGAACGTTAGACTACATAAGCCGTACTTCATCCAAAACACTTCCCTAATCGACGATCAAGATAAGGAAAAAGGCAAACGGTATGTAAAATAATAAAGTGAATAGTCAGTCAGTCATTATCCAAACCGCTATATCCTAACATAGGGTCACAGGGGTCTGCTGGAGCCAATCCCGGCCAGCACAAGGGCACAAGGCAGGAACAAATCCCGGGCAGGGCACCAGCCCATCGCAGATAAACAGAAGTGAAACCAACAATATATACTGCTCAAAAAAATTAAAGGAACCCTATGTAATGAGAGTATAGCATCAAGTCAATGACACTTGTGGGCTAGTGGTCTGGTCAGTTAAGGAGCAGAGGGGCTAGTTCATTAGTTTCAGCTGCTTTGGTGCACTAGAGGGGCAACAATGAGACGACCCCAAAACAGGAATGAATGGTTTAACAGGTGGAGGTCACTGACATTTTTCCCTTCTTATCCGTTTTGTCGCTCATTTTGCATTTGGCTACGGTCAGTGTCACTACTGGTATCATGAGGCCATACCAGGACCCTACAGAGGTGGCACAGGTAGTCCAACTTCTCCAGGATGGCACATCAATGCCACGTGTCATCAGCAGAAGGTTTTCTGTGTCAGCCAGCACAGTCTCGAGGGCATGGAGGAGATTCCAGGAGACAGGCAGGCAGTTCCTCTAGGAGAGCTGGACAGGCCCCCTCATAGAAGGTCCTTAACCCACCAGCAGGACCCACCGGTATCTGCTCCTTTGGGCTACAAGGAACAGGATGAGCACTGGCAGAGCCTACAAAATGACCTCCAGCAGGCAGGCCGGCCACTGGTGTGAATGTCTCTGACAAAACAATCAGAAGCAGACTTCATGAGGGTGGCCTGAGGGCCGAAGTCTTCTAGTGGGCACCGTGGAGCTCGATTGGCATTTGCCATAGAATACCAGAACTGCCAGGTCCATCACTGGATGTTGCCCTGTGCTTTTTCACAGATGACAGCAGGTTCACCCTGAGCACATGTGACACACGTGAAAGGGTCTGGAGAAGCCGTGGAGAACGTTATGCTGCATGTAACATCGTCCAGCATGACCGGTGTGGTGATGGGTCAGTGATGGTCAGTCTGGGGATGCATATCCATGGAGGGACACACAGACCTCTACAGGCAAGACAGCAGCACCTTGACTGCCATTAGATAGATAGATAGATAGATAGATAGATAGATAGATAGATAGATAGATAGATAGATAGATAGATAGATAGATAGATAGATAGATAGATAGATAGATAGATAGATAGATAGATAGATAGATAGATAGATAGATAGATATGAAAGGCACTATATAATAGATAGATATCTATCTATTATATAGTGCCTTTCATATCTATCTATCTATCTATCTATCTATCTATCTATCTATCTATCTATCTATCTATCTATCTATCTATCTATCTATTTGTCCATCAAATTGAACTGAACTGGAGAGATTTTGTATGAAGAATGGTGAACAATACCTCCATCCAGAATCAGACACTCATCAGAGGCTATAGGAGGACAGCGTCTAAAGGCCAAAAGGAGGCTCAACTAAGTATTGATGTCATATCTCTGTTGGGATGCCCACATTTATGCCATCCATCCATCCATTTTCCAACCCGCTGAATCCGAACACAGGGTCACGGGGGTCTGCTGGAGCCAATCCCAGCCAACACAGGGCACAAGGCAGGAACCAATCCCGGGCAGGGTGCCAACCCACCGCAGGACACACACAAACACACCCACACACCAAGCCCAATTTAGAATCGTTTATCCACCTGACCTGCATGTCTTTGGACTGTGGGAGGAAACCCACGCAGACACGGGGAGAACATGCAAACTCCACGCAGGGAGGACCCGGGAAGCGAACCCAGGTCCCCAGATCTCCCAACTGCGAGGCAGCAGCGCTACCCACTGCGCCACCATGCCGCCCCACATTTATGCACCTGTCTAATTTTGTTATGATGCATATTTTCTGTTAATCCAATAAACTTAATGTCAGTGATGAAATCCTACTGTGTCCATAAGGCATGTCAGATGTTAAAAGGAAGTTGCTACTTTGAATGCTCAGTCAATGAGAAACACAAATCTAAAGATTTAAGAGGGGGTCCCAAACTTTTTTTCATACGACTGTATATTCACTTTCTGTCCAAATCCTGCGGCCAATAGGGTGTCATGGTGCAGAATGGTTTCGGGTTCAAATCCAAACAGCCAACTTTAGACCAATAGAATTCTGGTGCAACACATCTCCCAGTTACTAGCTTATTGTCACACTTGTTCCCAGAAACCATTTGTTGGGTGAAGCTTGCCAGCTACTGTACGTAGTTTGGCTTTCCTGTCCTGCGGAGAATCACTTGCCAAACCAGTTTCAGGCACTTCTCCCAACTCTGCCATAAATTCCTAAGACTTTTCTATTAGCGTCATGTGTGGAGGAAACCAGAGCCCGTTGAAATATTACCAATGATGGGTGGTGGCAGCATCAGGGACTGGGGGGTCTTGACAGGGTTGAGGGAAAGCTAAGATGTGCAAAGTAAAGAGATATTCTTAATGAGTGCTCTGGACCCCCAGACTAGGCCGAGGGCTCACCTTCCAACAGGACAAAGCAAAGACAACCAGTTGAGGTCAACTCTGTGAATGTTCTTGAGTGGCCCAGCCAGCGCCAATCAAATACTTTTGGAGAAACCTGACAATAGTCATCCATTGATGGTCTCCATCCAGCCTGACAGAGCTTGGGAAGATCTGCAGAGAAGAATGGCAAGAAAATCCCCAAAATCCAGGGTGGGGTGTAAAGCGTGTCTCATCCAACACAAGAAGAATTCCTGGCAGGAATCGCTGCAGCATCTATAAAGAGCGAAGGTGATGTGAAGACATTCTGAAGGCCCCGTGAAATGATGCTCTCCTCCATATTTGATATCTTCATCAGACTTAGCCCAGCTTGTTTTTCTGCGTGCTTGGGAAATTTATGTCAAGATGAGGAACGCTCACAACACGGGATTGTGCTTTAAAATGTAAAAAAGGGGGAAACGTCAAGGCAAAAAAATAAAAAAAGGTTTCCTCTAGGGACGAAATTACTGTATTGTCTGCATAAAAATAGCACCTCTTGAGATGTGCAGTCAAGGAAAAGAGCATTTATAATGGGGAAAAAAAAAAAAGGTCCATGATGGATGGGCTGTTCTCAGGACCCCGAGTCGCGGTGCCAGATGATTAGACTTTCATCTCTTCATTTCCGTTGTGTTCAGAAGTACACGATTCACTCTCGTCCTCCTAGTCGTCTTATTAAAAGAAGGTGTTTTCACGTTTTAACAAGGTGTTGCGTTAACAATCTTGTAGAGGGTGAGTGGGGTGAAAGGGAACTTATAGATCACATCTGCCAAGCGAGTTCATAATTAATAATCTGTCTGGGCTAATCAGGCACGCGGCTCTACAGCGCTTCTCTTTCCACGCGCACTACTTCAATATCAGGCGAAGACACCGTACATTATTTAACTGTTAGGTTATGCTTGGATTCTTGAAAGTATCAGCAATAAGTTGCGGACATGCCTGTCATATTCATACCGTATCTTCTTCCGTCAATACTCACGTTATTGGTCTAAAGCACACTGTTATAAATATCCGCAAGCCAGTGGGCTTCTTAAATTTTAATTCTAAAAAGTGAAAATTGTAAGGAGTGATGGGCAGAAGAGGTTAGGGTGTGAGGTGCGGTTAAAAGTATGTCAAAATGGGGTGCAAGACCTCCAGCATATAGCCACACAGCAGGCCCGAACCTGGCGAAATAACTAGAAAAGTCCCAACGTTATGCAAAAAATAACCACAAGGAGAAGGATGACTGTAAACCCCTGGCTTATGCACAACATGGCAGATGAGGAATCTTTATAAATTTGGGTTTTATTTAACAAAAATGGAATAATATACCTAGTTGGTGTTGACTAAAATGCAATCCTAAGTGAGCAAGTCCCAAAAAATAAACACAATGGAAAAGGCAAACCTTAAGAACAAGAGGAGAAACCTAGGAAAAAAAAACAGTAAATGCACAAGAAAACAATACATACAATACTCTGAATACAATTTAATAATCTGCTGTAGGGTCATGGGCCACACGGTGGCGCAGTGGTAGCACCGCTGCCTCGCAGTAAGGACATCTGGGTTCACTTCCCAGGTCCTCCCTGCGTGAAGTTTGCATGTTCTCACCGTGTCTGCGTGGGTTTCCTTCCACAGTCCAAAGACATGCAGGTTAGGTGCAGTGGCGATCCTAAATTGTCCTTGGTGTGTGTGTGTGTGTGTGTGTGTGTGCCCTGCGGTGGGCTGGCGCTCCTGCCCGGGATTTGTTCCTGCCTTGTGCCCTATTCTGGCTGGGATCAGCTCCAGCAGACCTCCGTGACCCTGTATTAGGATATAGCAGGTTGGAAAATGACTGATTGACTGACTGTAGGGTCTTCTTCTTCTTCTTCATCAATTTCCCCTTGGGGATTAATATAGTGTACAAAATACCAAAGAAAAATAAAATAAAATACCAAATATTTATCATTATGGTGATTGGCAGACTGCGGTGGGCTCGCACCCTGCCCCGGGATTTGTTCCTGCCTTGTGCCCTGTGCTGGCTGGGATCGACTCCAGCAGACCCCCGTGACCCTATGGTTAGGATATAGCAGGTTGGAAAATGACTGACTGACTGGCTCTAGGGTCTTCTTCTTATTATTATTATTATTATGATTATTATTATTATTATTATTATGTAATTTCCCCTTGGGGATTAATATAGTGTACAAAATACCAAAAAAAATAAAATACCAAATATTTATCATTATGGTGATTGGCAGACTGTGGTGGGCTGGCGCCCTGCCCAGGGATTTGTTCCTGCCTTGTGCCCTGTGCTGGCTGGGATTGGCTCCAGCAGACCCCTGTGACCCTGTATTAGGATATAGCGGGTTGGAAAATGACTGATTGACTGACTGTAGGGTCTTCTTCTTCTTCTTTTTCATCAATTTCCCCTTGGGGATTAATATAGTGTACAAAATCCATCCATCCATCCATTTTCCAACCCGCTGAATCCGAACACAGGGTCACGGGGGTCTGCAGGTGCCAATCCCAGCCAAAAGAGGGCACAAGGCAGGAACCAATCCCGGGCAGGGTGCCAACCCACTGCAGGACACACACAAACACACCCACACACCAAGCACACACTAGGGCCAATTTAGAATCGCCAATCCACCTAACCAGCATGTCTTTGGAATGTGGGAGGAAACCGGAGCGCCCGGAGGAAACCCACGCAGACACGGGGAGAACATGCAAACTCCACGCACGGAGGACCCGAGAAGCGAACCCGGGTCCCCAGGTCTCCCAACTGCGAGGCAGCAGCGCTACCCACTGCGCCACCGTGCCGCCCAGTGTACAAAATACCAAAGAATAATAAAATAAAATACCAAATATTTATCATTATGGTGATTGGCAGACTGCAGTGGGCTGGCACCCTGCCCAGGGATTTGATCCTGCCTTGTGCCCTATGCTGGCTGGGATCGGCTCCAGCAGACCCCCGTGCGTGACCCTATGGTTGGGATATAGTGGGTTGGAAAATGACT
The DNA here is from genome assembly GCF_900747795.2 of Erpetoichthys calabaricus. NCBI lineage: Eukaryota > Metazoa > Chordata > Cladistia > Polypteriformes > Polypteridae > Erpetoichthys > Erpetoichthys calabaricus. The sequence continues at coordinate 10,945 of NW_026261673.1, read as the reverse complement.
GACTGACTGACTCTAGGGTCATCTTCTTCTTCTTCTTCTGATTATTATTATTATTATGTAATTTCCCCTTGGGGATTAATATAGTGTACAAAATACCAAAAAAAAAAAAAAATACCAAATATTTATCATTATGGTGATTGGCAGACTGTGGTGGGCTGGCGCCCTGTCCCGGGATTTGTTCCTGCCTTGTGCCCTGTGCTGGCTGGGATTGGCTCCAGCAGACCCCCGTGACCCTGTATTAGGATATAGCAGGTTGGAAAATGACTGACTGACTGACTGACTGGCAGAACAAATTAAGGTACATTACTGCCACCAGCTGGACTGGAGTTTGATGGAAAGTATGTAGGGAATTTAAAAAAGGCAAAAATCAGGCTTTCGCTTTCCACATCACCAGATTAATTTAAACAGCCCTGTCAAATGTAAATGCTGTACAGGATCTTATAATGAGTGGGAGGGGCTTGTCACAGTGATGTCAGATTGGCCCCACCTTCTGTCAGAGGGGTGCCACCCACAAAGTACACAAAACATCAGAACATTGAGATACACATAAATGCATACCCACACCTAACACGCAGAGTTTCGTTTCATACACAGTTTCACAAAAATCGCCCCTAAAAATTAATTTCCCACATCATTTTGCATTTCACAAAGCTTACTAAAATGACTTTCATTGGAATTTTTTTTTTTTTACTTTTTTTAATGTGGATGGCAAGGAATTTTGCTCCCTAAATGTTTATTCGGTAGACAAACTCGCCATCTCCTACCATGTGCTGCTCCCATCACACTCATCCTCATCCTTGGGCTCCTTCCATGTGTCCTGATTTTTTCTTTTTTTTAGTATAACTGGGAAATGCATTGCAAAAGGCAAAACATAACAAAACAAAGTAAACGAAACCCAGACCAGAGGTAAAAATCACAATCAATACTCAAGCAAGAAGTCGAAAACCAGGCAAGATATGAAAATCAGTCACAAAGAGAATACTTGTAAGGGTTTGCAGGATTTATCCACAGATCGGATGAAGCTCAGTGCAACCACAGACCTTTTATCCCATCTGGTGATGAACTCAAGGGTCACGACCCTGCAAACCACACCCTTGGAAACGTGGGTCTCAACCCTAACAACGGTACGCCAAATGGTTCCACATTGGAAAAGGCAGGCAGTGTGGTGTAGTGGTTAAGGCTTTGGACCTCAGACCCAGGGGTTGAAAAAGATATCGATCAGCCTTGAGGACTCACACTGCATGTCTATAATATATAAAAACATTTTAAAGTCCGTTCCTTTTGAAGATACCAGAGCTCAGTGGGAAAAGGATCTCATATTCAACATTTCAGAAAAGGAGTGGAAGGCAGCCATGCACAGAATACACGCAAGCTCCATAAGCGCAAAACATACAATTGTCCATCCATTTTCCAACCCGCTATAACCTAACACAGGGTCACGGGAGCCAATCCCAGGGCACAAGGCTGGAAACAAACCCCGGGCAGGGTGCCAGCCCACCACAGGACACACTAGGGACAATTTAGAATCGCCAATGCCCCTAACCTGCATGTCTTTGGACTGTGGGAGGAAACCCACGCAGACACGGAGAGAACATGCAAACTCCACGCAAGGAAGACCCGGGAAGCGAACCCAGGTCTCCTTACTGCGAGGCAGCAGCGCTACCACTGCGCCACCGTGCCGCCCACAGCATACAATTGTTCAACTTAAAATCTTCAATCGAGCATATCTATCTCATTTAAAATTGTCCAAAATGTTTCCAACCTGTGAACGTTGCAATCGAGCTCCAGCCTCACTGGACCGCATGTTCTGAGCGTGCGACATATTAACATCATTCTGGAGCAAAATCTTTGCATGCCTATCAGACATCCTTGGTATCACAATCACTCCTAATCCATTAACAACTGTGTTTGGTGGGGTAATTGTCTTTACTTCACTACTAGCGTGTAGATTTATTTTGCTTAGTTGGAAGAATCCCATCCCACCTCTTTTAAGAGCCACGTTTCTCAAGCTCATTGAGCGAGGTAGTGGGGTGGGGGATCCCTTGTAGTTTTCAGTCGGCCACACGCCTTGGTCCAGTGCACACTGTGCTTTCGCTGTCGAAGTGTCCCTCAAAAATAACGAATCCATCATCACTACACAACGCACATTCCGAACGCACTTCTCCATTCCTCCGAATGGTGATGTCACAAATCGCTAGAAGACTTTTTGCGGCCCCAACTGGACAAAATGGATATGCCTGATTGCATACGGCCTGCACGGAGATCCATGCAAGTTTTGTGGGAGGAGATGTTTCCGGGGAAGTTGATCTCCCTGCGCGCCGATGTCAGATGGCCTTCACGTTCACCTGATCTCGCGCCATGTGGTGCTCTCTCAAGTCGAAGGTATACACCCACCGACCTCAAAAACCTTGAAGCCCTCAAGGATGCTATTCAACACAAAATCGACGCTCTTCCCCTTGAAATCACCGAATGAGTCATGAGAGCGTCTCGAAGAGCGTATCACTAATGATGGCCACCACCTTGATGACATCATTTTTAAAACACAGTGAAAAACATCTATTTGGTATCCCCTTTCTTGTGCCGTAACAAAATTTATTTTATCTTGTAGCATTTTTATAGAATAAATGTTTGAAATGTTGCAGTTCATTTTGGGTGACCCTCTACTATTTGAAATGATGAGGTGGATTATATTGTGCCGGACCCCGGGAGTACCTTTGGGACCAAAGCATTGCACATCTGAATCACCTCTGGGCAAGGCAGAAGTCCCGCAAAAGTAAGGACAGCATTCCCTTGCAGCTCCTCCTAGCAGTACTCCAAACGGGGCTATCTCTTAGGACAACAGCTCCCAGTATGCTTTGTGGATGTTCAAATGCGATTTGCCCCACTGGTATGCTGCCACTTTGTGTATGGGAGGAATACACAGACCTGGGAAGCAATCTCAGCTCTCTCATTCCATTATGGGCACCTCCAGGTACCAGCAGGTAGGAGGCTCGTCCATCCATAGTCTTCCATTAATTATCAAAACCTGGCCGGAATGCTTGTCCATCCATATTCTCGTACGTTCTGGTCAGGTAAGGAATTAACCTTGATCCCCGTCGGGATGCCCGTCCATCCTCTCCTACACTTAGAGACCTAACTAAATGGGTTCCACTTTACTCTAAATGCAATTCGACCACATTTCAGGTTTTATTTTTTTATTTTATACTACTGACTAAGGTGAAAGGTCAGCATTATACAACATATCCCGGAGAATCTGAGTAGCTTTGTTTTCTCCAAAATGTACAACTTGTAGCTCTGAGTTTCTTACTGTCTGGCAGCACGATAGCAAATTTAACTTAATAAGCAGACCTTCAAAGCTTTAGTTGGGGGCGCATTCAGTGTGGTTTCATTATTTGGACTGATTAGCATCTCTGGTTTCGGCAGTCGGTTTTACTTTTGCTCTTTTGGCGATTTGGCCCTCTGCTTGTGTTTTTCTCTCTTTCTTTTCCCAATCCTTATTTCCTCCCTTTATCATTAAAGGTGGCGTCCACAGCACCCACTACCCACCTCTTCCACCTCGCGGGACACCCACTGCGTCCTCCCACTGATCTCGATGTACTCTCATAAACGTCGCCCTCCCCCTCCAGTACACATCGTTAATTTCTGCATTTCAGGAGCTTCGCCTGCTTTTTAATATTTAATGGCCACAATGTGTGCAAGGATCATGTTTTCTACTTGCGTCTGTTTAACAATCTGCCAGCCCTTAGCAAGATTGATTTTAATGAGCGACCTTTGCTGACACTGAACGCAGTGTCCACATCGATTAGGGGAGAGCAAAGCAGCCCACTCAGCTTTAAATTCTTCTGAACCTTCTGGCTGTTTTTGTTTTAGTAGAGAAGCATGAAATCGCTGCCTAGAAGAAACCATTTCTCAAGCTTCTTTTTAAATGTGATTTGGATCAGGATGATAGTAACTTCAATATTTGTCAGGACGTAGCTCTTCTGTCACTGTTAAACATTTCACTACACACGTTGTGTCATCACAGAGGGACGGGGACAGCGTGCAGATTTGTGGCAGATGACAATTAATGTCAGTGAATGTAAAGTATGATGGACAATGAAATTTAAGGTCAGTAAATGTAAAGTGTTAGACGTAGGAAGTGCAAATGGGAGGTGTGAATACACAATGGGAGGTCCGAAAATAGAAAGACCACCTTATGAGGAGGATTTAGGAGTCATAGTGGACTCGACACTCTCAACTGCCAGACAGTGTTCAGAAGTCATTAAGAAGGCTAACAGATTGAGCATGGGAAAGGCGCTATATAAATAAAATGATTATTATTATTATTATTAGAAGGACTTAGACAGCAGACAGTCTTGTGGAGATTTATGGCAGATGAAGCTTAATGTCAGTAAATATAAAGGATTGCGTGTAGGACATAAAAATGTGAGGTTTGAATACACAATTGCAGGTCTGAACATCGAGAGTCCACATTATGAGAAGGATTTAGGAGTCGTAGTGGACTCTAAGCTATCAACTGTTACACAGAAGCCATTAAGACAAAAAGGACATAGCAGCACAAGAGAAGGTCCAGAGAAGAGCGACTAGGCTGAGTCCAGGGCTACAGGGGATGAGTTATGAGGAAAGATGAAAAGAGCTGAGCCCATCGCTTGCGTTAAGTTTTGGTCTTGTTAGGGCTGAATACACAATGGGAGGTCTGAAAATTGAAAGTACGCCCTATGAGAAGGACTTAGGAGTCATAGTGAATATAACATCTATCAACTGGCAGACAGTGTTCAGAAGTCATGAAGAAGGAGTATGTCAGGTTATATAGCGCCTTGATGTGTGGAGTACAAGTCACAGGAGGTTCTGCTCAGGCTTTATAACACACTGGTGAGGAGTTTTGGTTCTCATTCTCACTCTCCTTTTGCCCATTCTGGTGTCGATTTTACTCTTGCAGCTGCGTCCAGGGAGGTTGCCTTCAGTCGCATGGACCTTCAACGTCTTCACAATATTTGACACTGTTGTCACTGGAACGTCAAGCTCCTCGGAAAGGGTGGTCTTCTAGTCTTTGCCTTTCACATGGCTGTCTGTCATTGTCTTTCTGATCTCCTTAGACTACTCTGTCCTTTGCTTTCTCTGGTCCTTATTCGGTGTGGGACACACGATGACACCAAACAGCAGAGTGACGACGTTTCTCCGTTTACAGTCATACAGTATGAAAAAGTTTGGGAACCCCTCTTAATTCTTTGGATTTTTGTTTCTCATTGGCTGAGCTTTCAAAGTAACAACTTCCTTTTAATATCTGACATGCCTTATGGACACAGTAGTATTTCAGCAGTGACATTAAGTTTATTGGATTAACAGAAAATGTGCAATATGCATCATAACAAAATTAGACAGGTGCATAAATGTGGGCCCCCCAGCAGAGATATGACATCAATACTTAGTTGAGCCTCCTTTTGTCCTCTAGACGCTGTCCTCCTATAGCCTCTGATGAGTGTCTGATTCTGGATGGAGGTCTTGTTCACCATTCTTCATACAAAATCTCTCCAGTTCAGTTTAATTTGATGGACAGCCTGCTTCAAATCATCCCATAGATTTTCGATGATATTCAAGTCAGGGGACTGTGACGGCCATTCCAGAACATTGTACTTCTCCCTCTGCATGAATGCCTTTGTAGATTTCCAACTGTGTTTTGGGTCATTGTCTTGTTGGAATATCCAAACCCTGCGTAACTTCAACTTTGTGACTGATGCTTGAACATTATCCTGAAGAATTTGTTGATATTGGGTTGAATTCATCTGACCCTCGACTTTAACAAGGGCCCCAGTCCCTGAACTGGCCACACAGCCCCACAGCATGATGGAACCTCCACCAAATGTGACAGTAGGTAGCAGGTGTTTTTCTTGGAATGCGGTGTTCTTCTTCCGCCATGCAAAGCGCTTTTTGTTCTGACCATATAACTCCATTTGTGTCTCATCAGTCCAAAGCACTTTGTTCCAAAATGAATCTGGCTTGTCTAAATGAGCATTGGCATACAGCAAGCGACTGTTTGTGGTGTGACTGCAGAAAGGGCTTCTTTCTCATCACCCTGCCATACAGATGCACTGAATTGTAGGACGATGTCCAGATACACCATCTGCAGCAAGATGTTCTTGCAGGTCTTTGGAGGTGATCTGTGGGTTGTCTGTCACCATTCTCACAATCCTGCTCATATGCCACTCCTGTATTTTTCTTGGCCTGCCAGACCTGCTAGGTTTAATAGCAACTGTGCCTGTGGCCTTCCATTTCCTGATTCCATTCCTTACAATTGAAACTGACAGTTTAAACCTCTGAGATGACTTTTTGTAGCCTTCCCCATAACCAGGAGACTCAACAATCTTTGTTTTCAGATCTTTGGAGAGTTGCTTTGGGGATCCCATGCTGTTACTCTTCAGAGGAGAGTCAAAGGGAAGGAAGCACAACTTGTAATTGACCACCTTAAATACCTTTATATCTCATGATGGACACACCTGTCTATGAAGTTCAAGGCTTAATGAGTTCATCACACCAAGTAATCAGCATTGAGCAGTGACAGGCATTCAAATCAGCAGAATGACAAGGGGACCCACATTTGTGCACAGCCAGTTTTTAACATTTGATTTAATTTCATACAACTAAATACTGCAGCACTCTTTGTGCGGAAAACACCGCAGTACTCAGATGTTCCTAGGAAATGAAAGACAGACCACTGTTATCTTTTTTGTTGAAAGGAGAGTCAGTTATTATGAAGGCTGAGAGGGGTTCACAAACTTTTTCATATGACTGTAAATTGACTTAATGACGGTTTGCTCCACTGGAGATGTGTGTGATACAAATTCAAAAAAATAGCAAGTTTGAAAAATCACTCCAATCCATTCCCCTTTTCTAAGGGTCCCCCCAAATGTGTTCAGACCATTTTAGAAGATCTTTGTAGAAGAAGCAACGCTCGATTTCTGGTCACACTTGCGTTGCTTTACTCGATGACACATCAAAGGCATGCGGGTGCACTGGGGGGACAGTTGCTTATCATTTTTGTCACTTTTCAGAGGACATGCAACACTTTTTAAATTACCTGTAAGGGGACCAATAAATTTGTCCACGTCTGTAAATGTGAAACGCTATGAGGTGGTGGTCACCTTGAAAGCCCCCATCTTTATTCAGGTTTTGTGGCCCACTTTCACTCTTTCTACCTTGGGAGGCCTCATTTCATCTCCACCTTTTGTTGCTGGTATTTGTTTTTATAGAATAGCTTATATACGAAAGGCATTGTTTTCCTGCTTCATTTCAACGTAGGGATTAATATCACGAAAAGCATTTCTTTATTGCAAAGCCACTGCCGTGTGTCTGAGAGGATAAAGAAGACTCCGTGTCAGTCTGGAGCAGCTTCTCTCTTAGACAGCGTCAGCTGCGCTTGTGTCGTTTTCGTTTAGCATTCTGTCATTTGTGACTTGTGCCATTGTGTTCAGTTTTTGACTGAAATGAAACAGAAGAAAAGAAGCAATTTAATAACTAAAAACTTAGATAAAGGAAAAGATTACTGCTTCTTTCAAAGAGATTGAAACGAAAAATCGGCCTCGTGGGATCACATTGTACAGCTTTCTCTATCCTCTGATGACTCCTGAGATGATCCGTGGTCCTTACTTGTTGATAACAAAACACACATTACAAGTAAATACAAATATAATAGATCACTAGGATGACCAGGGGTGGACCTGCCAGCAGAGTTTTCTTGGTGCGTGCAAAGTGGACAATGATGCCAGGGGGGATTTTTTTTTTTTTTTACAAATACCCTCTCCAGATGATGAAACAATGGAATATCCATGGGCCTAAATGATCAAGGGGATGCTCGATGAAATGAATGATTTGGCCTGCAGGGGGCACTCCAGCTCCCCAATTCTGACACAGACAGACGCAGACACAAGGGCAGCACAACACACAGGATTTATTCTGGGGTGGGAAACTCTTCCCAAACTTTTCCCACTAACGAGCAAACAGTATAAATAAGCACAATAAAATAAGCAGACAGCAACCCACTGCACCACTTTGTCTTCATTCTCCTTCTGTCTTTGTCTCCCTCTCTCTTTCTCTGTCTCTCTCTCTCTCTCAGGCTCCACCCCTTATGACAGCCTCTCTCAGGCTCCACCCCTTATGACAGTCTCTCTCTCTCTCTCTCTCTCTCAGGCTCCACCCCTTATGACAGTCTCTCTCTCTCTCTCAGGCTCCACCCCTTGTGACAGTCTCTCTCTCTCTCAGGCTCCACCCCTTATGACAGCCTCTCTCAGGCTCCACCCCTTATGACAGTCTTGCTCTCTCTCTCTCAGGCTCCACCCCTTATGACAGTCTCTGTCTCTCTCTCAGGCTCCACCCCTTCTGACAGTCTCTGTCTCTCTCTCTCACTCAGGCTCCATCCCTTATGACAGTCTCTCTCTCTCTCTCTCTCTC
>NW_026261672.1:0-26849 GCF_900747795.2 Erpetoichthys calabaricus | reverse complement strand
TCTGTACGCTTTACCTGCACAATCCAGTCAACCACAAGTTCCCTGTTCCATTGTTATTATGACTTGTCAGCCGCAGACAATACAAGCAGATAAATGTCAAAGCAAGCACACCCTAAAGAAAAGCACTTTAACTTTATTTCATTTGTTGAAGCCTTGCTGTTACTGCAATACTAAATAATAAAACACAAATAAAACAATTTAACTGTCTTTTTCTCACTTAGTTCAAACTTTTTTGTTATAGTAAGCACCAAATTATACCTCAGCTTTTAAGCATAAGCTCAGAAGAATAGAGACTCCATATAAACCCAGTAAGTAATGTAGCCGTTTCGTTCTTGTCTTGTCAGCACACCTACATGACATGCAGGGCGCACAACGGACCGGTGATCCAATCCTACTTCTACGCACTCCATTAATACACAAGTCATCCAAGATGTGGCTCACAAACATCATGTCTCCATGGCCTCGTTCAACATGTGATTCATTTATTTTGAGGCCAATTAGCTTTGACAGACGTGATGGTGCTGTACGTGGTGAACTGCTTGTTGGTGAAGTAACCTGCTGACCTCTCAGTGTTTCATGTGGCCTGAACTATTCATTGTAACAGCAATCATGTCATTACATGTACCAGGTGACAGTGGCTACTCGTTCAGTTTTGCTTCACACCTTTCCTGAACCCCAGAGCACAGAGGAGAGGCGCTGTAACTACATGTGTGACAAAGCCAGATATTCTTGAATGGAGGTGATGGGGTCTCAAAGCGTCAGGAGGGAGGAGGCTGATCTACAGCTAATGAAGTTCTGCAGCATCCTGACTGCATATGTAGGAGATGGATTAGCAGACTCCATATGTGAATGGTTCAGGGTGGGGATTAAAAGGAGTGTTCACATGAGTATTTAAAAAAGTGATTGTGTTTTATAAAAAGAAAGTAAACTGTGTAGAAATGTGTGTACGCCAGGTTTTATAAATCTGATTTTTTTTGGATGTGCACATTTTCCTATTTATTTTGCCATGCACATATTTTCACGTTCAATTCTGTGCAGAACATTAGAAATGTCACCCCTGGTCTGGTGTTTGGTCTTTTGACGGCCTGTCACCCCATGTCATTATGTGTGTGTCCCCATTTCACAGTGGTTTGGAGGTAAAAGAGCACAGCACACTAATGCTAACACCTCATTGTAGAATCATAGTTGGGGGCTTTTTTGATTCTGCAGGACCAGGACAGTATGTCACCATCAGTGTAACGCCGAGTTAAAAATTATTATGAAGAAATATGAGAGGAGAATGTCAGAATAGCAAAAGCTTTATAGAAGTTAGGTAATGAAACAAGACAATGTGCAGAAAGAAAAGAAGAAATCTACAAGAGAAAGGCTTAAACTGAACAAAACTGTTGTTGTGCACTAGCCAATCAGAACATAGAGCTTTACCTGAAGTCAGCTGATCATTCAAGGAACCCCAGTGACATTAAGGAATTGAACACTCTGGAAAGGAGGAATGAAGTAAAATTGAAGGTTGGGCAGAAACAGCAGGAAATGTGTGGTGGAGGTCATTGGAGATAAAGAAGGATCAGCAAGTTAGTAAAGACAGGGGGTCACAAACTGAACTGTTCAGGTTTAAACAATGTGTTCAGGAATGATGAGAAGTTTAACTGTTTTAACTAAAGATGACAGTGTTTGTGCATTTTTGGGGACTTAATTAAAGATCAGATCACACTGTTAGGAGAAATTACAGCAGAAATTGCAAAGGATTCACAAACTGTACTTTTGTTTAACACTTTAGCTAAAGACAGGTTTAGAAAGTTTACATAATTTTACAAACTATAATGGAAGAATAGAAAATTCCTAAAATCTGTGAAAAAGTAGTGAAATTGAGTTTTACTGTTTGTTTAATATTGTTTGAAATCTTGTCCAAGTTTGTCTTAAAAAAAGCACAAGACATCACTCTCTGGCCCATAACCCTAAAACGTACACTGATTTTTATTTTTCACTTACTTGTTTTAGCTGATGTTGGTGGTGGTGGTGGCTGATCTTGTGGACTTGTAGGAGATGAAACATCCTCAGTCCCCTTTGTGTCAGACTGTAATGATTCATATTTTACATTGATAGAAGACTCCAGAGATGAAGAGTGTCTGCTTTGAGAAGAGACTAACCCGGTCACTGCTCCATCTTGATGTTCATAATGAAGGTCACCTTCCTTGACACTCTCCATACTCCTATAGTTGTGTATGTCAGTGCTGACACACTCGTCTTTATCCTCCACTTTAATACTCACTGACCCCAGCTCATGGTTCTCTTCCTTGATGTCCAGACTCTCCTGTTTGGGGTGGACATTCTCCAACTCACAGTCCTCCTCAACATTTATGGTCCTCTTCTCCATGATATTCATGTCAGCCTCAAACATCTCCTCTTTCACATCCATTTAAACGTTACAGCAAATGGCAGATTTTTCCTTCTGTCTGTAGATAACAATAGGATTCAAATCAATTAAAACTGATCTAAAGATATTTGATGTTTATAACATCCTTTCAGTTAAAGCTGATGTGAAGTCAGGCAGTTCATAGCAAGTTGACACTAACTCATCACTTTTCATATCAAATGAGGTGTAAAGTGAGTTTGGGAATGAAAGGAGGGTCCATCAAGGTAGAAGGAGGAGGCCATCTTGTACAGTTGTCTGTCAACAATATTCATTACTCTGATTAAACATTCAGTGCTATTGGGGTCCCAGAATTGTGTTATCAGTTAATGTTTAGGAAGGTGTATACAAGTTAGGCCTCAAGATTATGTTAAGAAACAGGGCATATGAAGGAGGAGGTTAAATAATGGGTTTGGGGTCTGCAATCTTTGGACAATGTCACACTGGACATACTTATCCAGCAATTGTAAGTGATAGCCTTCATTTACATATTCTTAGGCTCTGTCCACACAAACGTCTGAACTGAGCGTTTTTCTGCTGTCTGTAGCGTCAGGTGAGCGCAGATTGAATGTCGAGCATTTTTCTGCTCATTGCAGTGAATCAGACCATCCACATGGGCTTTCACCACGTCCATTTGGTCAGATGCGTGTTCGGATGGCATCAATTTCTACCAAAATCCCAATGAACGTGCATAAAATGTCGGTATTGCGTTTACATGTCGTTCATTTAATGTTCTGGAGGACCGGATATGTCCCATGATTACATGTATACATACAATGTGACAGGCAGACTTGGCCATTACCCGGCCAGGACGCCAGCTGAATGAAAGGACCAGGGGTTAGAGCATCCAGGAAGAGAGGAGGCAGGAAGGAGAGGAAGAAAAAGAGGACTGTGCTTTTGTGCTGTGTTTGCATGGTGTTGCTGTTGGGGAAACAAGAGAAAAGTGTTTCCCAACAGAAATAAAGTGTGTGCTGTGTGGCAATTTGTGTCCTGCCTGTTTGTGCTGTGGTTAGGGCGGCTTTACACGACCCTGTGGTCCACAACACACACACACCATCAACAAAATAATAATGATAATAATGGAAAAATTGAAACAGTTTGTAGGCGTGTACTAATTTCGTAACATTAGCTACTATAGATTATTAATGCCGATGGGCGAGTACATACGTGAGTACTGTTGGTGCATTTGCTCACTTCAAGATGACAAGTACCCGCTCTTAATGGCTTACACCGACTCACATATTGGTTGACTGGCGTGTCATATGGTGCTGTACCAGCGTCAGCAGGCAATCAAAACTCAAAACTGACATACTACAGTATCAGAAGAACTTATGTGGAAGTCGAAGCACTTCTTCAGAGATTACACAAAAGCTTCCATTCTTCACATGCTGTGCAGTCAGAAGGTGAACCCAATGGCAGAGACATTTTTTATTTTTTGCCTATGTCGATATATCAGGAGGATTTTTAACACAAGAAGGTAAAACGTTGAGGTCTAATTTAGCCAACTAATCCATATTTCGCAAATCCATTCTGGACTACCTGATAACTGCCCCCTCCCCCCCACAGGTAAACACACAAAACTACAATCTGGCCTACAGGTTGGTGTTTATCAGAGGCAAACAAACGCAAAAGTAACATCATATTGAAGTCAATTAAGCGCTACTACGAAACACAACTTCAACGCCTCGGTCGCTCCGAGCGCATTCATTTAACTAAGATTTGAATGCCCGTGTAGACAAGGCCTTAGCAAGATGGAGGCAGTTGACGGGGTGTCCCTGTCAAGCAGATTGCTTAATGTAAGAGAGCTGAAAACCAGTAAATGTTCTCCTGAAGCAGAAGGCATAGAATTAAATGAAGAGGAATAAGAAAAATGAAGGTTTCGAACCTAACAAAAATAAGAGATGCTCCATTTCTCTCATGTCTCATGTTTCAAATACCATAAGAAAAGGTAAAAATAAAATTAAATGGCCGAGATTGCAGAACAGCCACAGCTGTTAACCCTTTGTCCACCACGGGCTTCATCAAGCAGCATAATATTCGAAACAGGGGTGAGCCATCTTAATCAACTGGCAGATTAGGTGGGCCGCTCTTGTTATCAGCCCAACACACCACAGCACAGACAATCATACTGGTCATCAGAGAGTTGTAGAACACATAAAGGACATCACTGGTATGAATGTTTGTGTGCAGTATACAAGTAAACACAATGATTCAATAGGACATCAGATAACAAGTACATTGAATGAACATGTAGTATATGAATGAAGATGATTAACAGCAAAATAAAATACAGTGATAGAGAAAGAGTTGAACGGCGGAGGCCATGACAGTGACACATGTCATCCGATCACTGGACTGTTCTGGAATTTTAAAAAGCTTTGGTGCTACGTGTGCACTGAATTTGTTATGGGGTGAACTTCAGAAGTGTGAGTTTTTGATATAACATGTGTGTCGCCTGAACTCTTCAGTGAGTGATGTTGTGCTGCTCTGCTTGTTAAGTAGTCAGAGGTTGCTCTACTGCCTCGCACCAAGGGTGTCTCGGGTGTTTTCTGGTGGGTTTACTCGGCGTGCTTCACTTTCCTTTCAAAGTCATGTAGGATGGTGGATTTTGTTATGCTATATTGACCATGCTACTGTATGTTTTGTTCGTATTCACCCTGTGATGTGCTGGTGACTCGTTCAGGTTTTGCTCCTGCCTAGCACACAATGCGTGCTGGGATGGGCGCAACCCTGAATGGATGGCATAATTAAACATGTATAACGAAGATATTTTTAAAGTTCTGAACACTCCGTGGGCTAAGTGTGTAACTAGTTTTAATTTCACAAAGACGTTTATTGTGTGGTGATTGGTTATGTGGAGAAAGAAAAAGGAAGGATAGGAACTGGGGGTTTAATATGTCAGACAGACAGCACGCGTGTAATAAAGATAGCCGGCTCAGAAGAAAATGCATTGAATTCTGTGTTCGTGTCATCGACCATCAGATCACAAACCCAACATTTACACAATATTTCAGTTAAACCTGTGCGATAGCTATTCATACATCAAGTATTTTGGAGCCTTGTATCACCTGCCATAAAGTTCTCTACACTGAACGTACACATGGGGACCCCTTACTGCGAGGGAGCAGCACTACCACCACGCCACTGTGCATGTTTAATACCTGCTTTAATGCATTTCACCATGAAAATGATATCAAGTATTTATCTTAGCATTCTAAATTTTCAGAGAGCAGGAATATCATGAAGTGAATGGATTCTGTATGGTGATCGCTCTCTTAGTGCGGAGGAAGTCAGTTTAAGAAGTGTAATGATTAACAACTGGGTCGGGGAACACTTAACACAAAGCATTTAATGTGCTACTTATAATGGGGTTTGAGAAAATCTAGTAAATCTAATAAATTAAACATTGATTTTAGGATGAAGTTTAGTTTACGACATTCCACTTTAATTATAAAATAAACTTTGACAATACAGTGGAAATCGCGACTTTAATCTTGACATAAACGGTGAAAATAAAGTGGAAATGTCAACTTTAATCTCGACATAAGCATCAAAATGAAAGTGGAAATGTCGACATATAGTTTGTTTTTTTCTTCACCATGGCCATAATATGATTCCATAGGGCTATACCACAAACAGCATTATAAATGCAAGTTGCAGTTTTATTATCTCTATATATAAAGGAGAGTTGAGATCCGTGTGGCTGTGTTTGTGTGTTTGTGGAGGGATGGAGAGTTAAAGCGGGTGTTGGAGTCACGTGATCATCTTCCCTCCCATTCACCTCATTTCAATCACTTCATTTCGCTCCGAGCTGAGCTCCGCAGCTGACGCGGTCTTGCCGTTCTTTTTCCATAGTGTTTAGTCCTTTCTCCTTTACTGATTTACTGTTTAGTAGACGCGGTGTGCGACAGGAGAGTTGGGATCCGAGAGACTATGTTTGTGGAGGGATGGAGAGTTAAGGCAGGTGGGGGAGTCGCATGATCATCTCCACTCCCATTCTCCTGATTTCATTCACTTCATTTCGCTCCGAGCTGAGCTCCACAGCTGATGCGGTTAGTCCTTTCTCCTTTACTGATTTACTGTTTAGTAGACGTGGTACTTTCTAAATAGTATTTGTTCCTTTAGTGTTTCTTAGTATTTAGTAGACACGGTGTGCCGGTGTTCCCGGCGGTGTTGCGGTTTAGTGTTACTTTCTACTTCATTTTTGTACTTTAGTATTTAATAATAAATAATAATAATTCATTACATTTATATAGCGCTTTTCTCAGTACTCAAAGCGCTAAAATAGTGAGTGATACTTAGCTGATAGCAGTGTAGAAGCAGCACAACGCAACGCAACGTAGGACAGGCGGGTATGGTAGCGTAGGTGAGCGGTGATAGCAAGAAGCAGGAGGAGAAAGCAGGATTTGGATGTTCCAATACACAGCTATAAACAGTAAATCTTGGTAATTTCAGGCGTGATCGCCCCGGAGCCATAAGCCAGGTTAGTATGAACATCAGATCAGTTCCGGGTCGTAGAGTACTGTAAGATGAAATGGGAGCAGATCAGCATGCTTTGTTTCCTTACAAACCTCCCATAGTTTATGAAGACGCACAGCAACAATTAAATCATACAGATTCTGGAACACACAGCAAATGCAATTGCGAATACATTTCTTTAGGTATTGACCCAAGTGATAAAGTTTTTACTATTTCTTCAATGCGAAATCACGTATAAATAATTTTTGTTACTCGACAATTGCTTCCGTTCCCTGTTGAAAGTAGCCGATGGGCGACACCATTTACAAGTATTCAGTACGTTCAAAGACCTGTACGAAGTACGGCCACTAACACAGTCACTCATAAAAGGGGAGATGACTCGGTGCAGGAAATGGGGATTGAAACTGCCTTGGAAGACATGCAATCAACGAGGCGATTAAATGGATCTCAAGAGACGTCTTCTAGGTTGGAAAAAAACACTTGGCTGCCAAAACCATATACATACATATATACATACATCTATATAAATAAAAATGTAAATGTTCGTTTGTTCAAAACCTTAAATCTCTGAAAGTTCTTCACCGATTGCTTTGAAATTTTGACACAACGTTGCATTCGAATACGCGCGTTTTTATATACATATTATATAGATGTCACACCTGTGACAGGTAAAAACATGATTTTTTTTTTAAAACACAGTGCCATCTGTTGGACGTAAAAGCAACACACGCTATACTAATTATTTTACGATTCTATTCCAATGTTTCGATCAAATACATTTATAAGTACGTGAATAAAGCCAGCGACATGGCAGTTTTTGGCGTGCAACCAGAAAGAAGTGATAGGAATGCAGTCATACATATCGATGAAATCGCACAGTATTAGGCTGGAAGATACATAAGCAGCAATGAAGCTGAATGGCGAATTCTTTCATTTCCCATACATGAACGAAGTCCAGATGTTGTTCACTTAACAGTACATCTAGAAAATGGACAACGCGTTTATTTCACAGCTGCAAATGTCCAACCAATAGCCCTGAATCCACCGGCTACAATGTTAACTGCTTTCTTTACATTATGTCAAAATGAAGTGTTTGCGAAAACACTGCTGTATTCGAAAGTGCCTACGTATTACACATGGAATGCGAGTAGAAAATCATTTGAAGATCGCAAACGAGGAGAGCGAGTCAACGGACAACCTGGCATATTCAAAGAAACTACGATAGGCAGACTGTACACCGTGCATCCCAATCAAGATGAATGCTTCTTTGTTCACATGCTGTTGGTAAATGTGCCCGGTCCAACGTCTTTCCAGCAATTGAGAATTGTCAACGGTGTTACACATGCCACTTTCCGAAGTACCTGTCAAGCTCTGAATTTATTGGAGAGCGACCGACACTGAGATGTGTAAATTAATGACGCATGCAACAAGTCACATCCAAATCAAATTCGTGCATTATTTGCAATCATACTGACCGCATGCTCTCCTTCATCTCCAACACAGTTATGGGAGAAATATAAATCGCACATGGCTGAAGATATTTTCCGTTGATTACGCAAGTAAAATTCAAATATAAACATGGATTTCACAGCAGAAATCTACCACTAAGCGATGATAATGATTGAAGATTTGTGGTTAGATATCGCGAACAAAGTTCTCAATCAATTGGGAATGCCATCACCGAATCGATCTGCTGCTGCTTCGTTCGATGTAGAATTGCATCGTGGACAAAATTACAACACGGATGATCTTTTATCGTATGTGAAATCAGATATTCCTAAGCTAACGCTTCAGCAAAAAGGCATTTACGATAAAATAATGCAAACTGTCAATAACGGGGTTGGAGAAATCTGGAAATTGGGAATGGAAAGGTGCCGGTTGATCTGACCTCAGGACGAATTTCATTGCCTCATAACTTCTGCAATTTAGTGACGTCAAAAGAAGAATTGGTTGAAAAAGTATTTCCCAATATTCAAA
This sequence comes from Erpetoichthys calabaricus, assembly GCF_900747795.2. NCBI lineage: Eukaryota > Metazoa > Chordata > Cladistia > Polypteriformes > Polypteridae > Erpetoichthys > Erpetoichthys calabaricus. The sequence continues at coordinate 17,986 of NW_026261672.1, read as the reverse complement.
CCAATTATAAGAATCACGATTGGCTGAGTGAACGAGCTATTCTTGTGGCCAAAAACAAAGACGTCTACGAACTTAACATTATTCAGTCTAACATTCTGCACAGACAATGGAACAACAAAAAATATTGTATACCGACAAGCATTGTGAAAGTAAACATATTAGAAACATGCGCTTTCTGTTTTCTTTCTTTTCCATTTAACCAGACTGAGCCACAGCAACATGTGGCCGGCTACAGCTATATATAATATACACTATATATACACACACATATATATATATATATACACTATATATATATATATATATATATATACACACAGTGATCCCTCGCTATATCGCGCTTCACCTTTCGCGGCTTCACTCTATCGCGGATTTTATATGTAAGCATATTTAAATATATATCGCAGATTTTTTGCTGGTTCGCGGATTTCTGAGGACAATGGGTCTTTTAATTTCTGGTACATGCTTCCTCAGTTGGTTTGCCCAGTTGATTTCATACAAGGGACGCTATTGGCAGATGGCTGAGAAGCTACCCAACTTACTTTTCTCTCTCTCTCGCGCTGACTTTCTCTGATCCTGATGTAGGGGGTGTGAGCAGGGGGGCTGTTCGCACACCTAGACGATACGGACGCTCGTCTAAAAATGCTGAAAGATTATCTTCACGTTGCTATCTTCTGTGCAGCTGCTTCCTGAAGCAACATGCTGCACAGTGCTTCGCATACTTAAAAGCTCGAAGGGCACGTATTGATTTTTGACTGTTTGTTTTCCTCTGTCTCTCTCTCTCTCTGCTCCTGACGGAGGGGATGTGAGCTGCCACCTTCAACAGCTTTGTTCCGCGGTGCTTTGCATACTTAAAAGCCAAACAGCCCTATTGATTTGTTTGCTTTCCTCTGTCTTTCTGACATTATCTGCTCCTGACGCGCACTCCTTTGAAGAGGAGGATATGTTTGCATTCTTTTAATTGTGAGACAGAACTGTCATCTCTGTCTTGTCATGGAGCACAGTTTAAACTTTTGAAAAAGAGACAAATGTTTGTTTGCAGTGTTTGAATAACGTTCCTGTCTCTCTACAACCTCCTGTGTTTCTGCACAAATCTGTGACCCAAGCATAACAATATAAAAATAACCATATAAACATATGGTTTCTACTTCGCGGATTTTCTTATTTCGCGGGTGGCTCTGGAACGCAACCCCCATGATGGAGGAGGGATTACTGTATATATAGACATATATATATATATATATATGTGTGTGTACACAGACAAACACACACACACACATACAGTATACATACACATATACATCTATACTAATAAAAGGCAAAGCCCTCACTGACTGACTGACTCACTCACTCACTCATCACTAATTCTCCAACTTCCCGTGTAGGTAGAAGGCTGAAATTTGGCAGGCTCATTCCTTACAGCTTACTTACAAAAGTTAGGCAGGTTTCATTTCGAAATTCTACGCATAATGGTCATAACTGGAACCTGTTTTTTGTCCATATACTCTAATGGAGGAGGCGGAGTCACGTATCGCGTCATCACGCCTCCTACGTAATCACGTGAACTGAAAACAAGGAAGAGATTTACAGCACGAGTCAAACGCGGGAACGAAGGTAAATGACGTTAATTGTTGAGTGTCTTTTAATACTGTGTAAGCATACATATTAACACATGTGCATTTAAACGTGTGCATTTACGGGGTGATTTCTCAGGCTTAAAAGCTCGCCTTTTATTAAAAAGGTAAATGCAAACTGTTTTCATTCTGAAGGGCACAAACCACGTTAGATTTCATGCTCAATAGTAAGCTCAGCACACAGCTTGGTCATATTACAACCGGAGGGGCGAACTGACAACTTGGTATACAAAGAGATCCTTAACAAATAATTATTGATTCATTTTCACTCAGTTTAAAAAGGTTTACTTTTCTTCTTAATAAAAATTTTAAAGCAGCACTTCGCCGCTGCGAAGCGCGGGTATTTTGATATATATCAAAATATATTGCGTCATCACGCCTCCCACGTAAGCACGTGAACTGACCCGCTGCCGTTTGCAATGCCATATTCGCGAGATACAAGTTTAATGAGAAGACACAAGGTATAAACGACAGTTTGGATCACTTTGTAACAGAGTTAAAATTGCTGTAGCGAGAAACTTTTAACTGCCGGGTCTTAGCTAACACTAAATAAACCCGTGGACATCGCAACATCACACAAGAGAGCGGCTCACGTGAAGTGACCGAACACAGCAGGAGTGATCACTTCGATGAATCAAACCTGTTCAAAAAACACATTACACAATTGATAAGGTACGAAAACAATATGAAACCGATTGTGGATTTGCGTACAGCCACTGAAACTTTGTGACGGCACGAGACTTCAGGTCACATGCCTGCAAAAGAACCTAGTTGAGGCAACTATTTTTTCTGGCGGTGGCTCAGGGGAGAGAGTTTTTATTCCTCGCATCCCCGTTATACCCTCTGATCTCCCATTTCAATTCAAACGCCTCCAATTTCCAGCAAGGCTCTGCTTTGCAATGACAATTAATAAGTCTCAGGGACAGACCCTACAAAAGGTTGGCATTGATTAGAGACAAGATTGCTTTTCACATGGCCAACTATATGTTGCATGCTCAAGAGTAAGCTCAGCACACATCTTGGTCATATTACAACCAGAGGGGCAAACTGACAACGTGGTATACAAAGAGATCCTTAACAAATAATTATTGGTACATTTTCCCTCAGTGTATTATTTAAAATTTTAAAGCAGTACTTCACCACTGCGAAGCGCGGGTATTTTGCTAGTTTATGTATATAGCTTAGCTTGAAGCAAGGTCCATATTAATACAGTTTGCCTTAATGATGGTTCAGTTGGTAAAGATGTCATGACCAAGTTGCACTTGTTTTATTTTATTTTAATTTGGTGAATACTGTGTAATGCACCTGGGCTTGAAGTAATAGTATATTACTGGAAGCTGCACTATTATTTATTTTATTGTTATTGTTTAGTTTAAATTATTATGCAGTTTAATGATAGTAAAGTTGTTTAAAAAGTCACTTTAACATGTCAGCGGACAGAGACTGTTAACATTAACAGAAAGTGTAGTTGGTTTACAAAAAAATCTTTACTATTTATTCTTTTTCTAAGACATGTCCAGTGCAATACAACTTTTGACAAGCACCTCTGGATATTTTACTAAGTCTAAATGCCTCTTTGGATGGTTGAAAATATGTTGTCAAAATTATAGTTTAAGTTTTTGCAAAATTTGTTCAATAAAAAGGTTCTATATTTTGACTGCATCTGTCATACAATGTGATTCCTTCTCTTCACTTGTGCCACCCCCTTGAAATCTATCACTTTATGGGACCATACAAACCTGTATTAATACTTGTATGCGTAATAAAATGTTTTTTTGTACAATGTTCATGACAGTTGAATAGGTTATTCTTAGCCAGTCTACTGCAGTAATTGCAGTGGAAAATGTGGATAACACCCACTCATGCATGGGAAAAAAAAACACCGTTGAATACTGTGAAACCAGGATAATTTAGAAAAATAAAGTGATATAGAATGTTGGTCATACCGCCCACCCCTAGTACAGAGTAATGGGGATTGTGGAAGAGAGGTGAAAAAGAGAGTGCAGGCAGGGTGGAATGGGTGGAGAAGAGTGTCAGGAGTAATTTGTGACAGATATCAGCAAGAGTGAAAGGGAAGGTCTACAGGATGGTAGTGAGACCAGCTATGTCATATGGGCTGGAGACGGTGGCACTGACTAGAAAGCAGGAGACAGAGCTGGAGGTGGCAGAGTTAAAGCTGCTAAGATATGCATTGGGTGTGACGAGGATGGACAGGATTAGAAATGAGGACATTACAGGGTCAGCTCAGGTGGGAGATAAAGTCAGAGAGGCGAGATTGCGTTGGTGTGGACATGAGCAGAGGAGAGATGTCGAGTATATTGGAAGAAGGATACTAAGGATAGAGCTTCCAGAGAAGAGGGTAAGAGGAAGGCCTAAGCGAAGGTTTATGGATGTGGTGAGAGAGGACATGCAGGTGATGGGTGTAACAGAACAAGATGCACAGGACAGAAAGATAAGGAAGACGATGATCCGCTGTGGCGACCCCAAACAAAAGCAGCCGAAAGAAGAAGAATTTTGCAAAACCCAGCTGAGCTGATCTCTAACAGCCCCATCAGAAGCTATTGGTCCAAATACAATAACCTCAGTCTTACTCTGATTGAAATTCAAAACATTTACGGCCATCCAATGTTTAACATCATCATAACATTTATGTAGTGAATTTAAGGTCTCCTTAGTCATAGGTAAATAAATATGGGTATTGTCAGCATAAAAATTAAAAGAAATATCACATTTGGGAAATTTTAACATAAGAGGTAGTAAATACAAAGAAAACAACAAAGGACCCAGAATAAACCCTTGTAGAACACCATATTTCAAACGAGCAGTAGAGGAAAAGACAGACTTGTTACCAACTGAAAAAGTCCTATTAGTGAAATAAGATTTGAACCAAGGTAGTGCACCCCCTCGGATTCCTAGCCACTTATCCAGCCTTGACGATATGTTGTGATCAATGGTATCAAAGGCTGCAGTTAAATGCAAAGGCACTAAAACTGTCGAGACCCCAGTCAGCTGAAAATAAAGTATCATTAACAACCCTGAGTAAAGCTGTTTCAGAGCTGTGATAAATTTAAAAACTGGACAGAAAAAATTCTTGACCACCATTACAATTCAAAAAGATTTGAAGCTGCTGCCAAAACAACTTTCTCAAGTATTTTAATTAGGAAAGGTAGTCGAGAAATCGGTCTAAAATCATTTAAGTCATCCTTATTTAGGTTTGTTTTTTCAGTAAGGGCTTAACCACTACACATTTAAAATAGGCAGGCACAGTTTCAGTGGTAAGAGATAATAATATGTAATACAGTATACTGTATATGGTGCGAGTGTACTTAATGATCCTCTCCATTAGAATATTATTAGAAGGACAAAAAGTAACCTTAAGTCCATTTATAATGTCTATGAGAGAAGGAGGAGACACTGGTTCAAACTGGTCTAGCACAGCATTACAGGAGGAGATGCTGGTGGACTTCAGGCCAGCCAAACAAAATCGCAGACCAATCGCCATTAGGGAGGAGAACACAGAAGTGTGCAGAGCTACGAGTACCTGGGGGTTCACATAAACAACAAACCGGACTGGTCTGATAACACAGTGGCGCAGGTTAAGAAGGGCCACAGCACACCGAACAGCCTAAAGAGACTCCGGTCTTCTGATGTATGAAGCAAGTTGCTTCTGGGTGCTTTAAAGTAAAAACAGGACTCGACCACGCGAAGTGAATCGGAGACACAAACACCAACAGCACCGGTGATGGGGTTCACAGGAGGATTCACAAAGTTCACTATTGAGCTGAGGAACATTAACGAGCCTCACTCTCAAGTCGCGTGCGGTAGTCTAAGTGGAGCGAAATAAACTCACACGTCCGTAAAGTGCGCCCCCAAACCCGGAGCACTTACCCTCTGTTTGTCGGCGATGGAGAACTTTCTAACTTCGAAACATCTGCCTCACCCCCACCAGTCTTTCTCTCGTGCGGATGTCGCTACAATTCGGAGAGGCAGCGTGGCTTCAGTAGCCGTCGCCCTGGATGACGTCAGCCGTACGCGACCCTTGTTACACGTGACAGTTTGCTAAACAGTTGAAGGAGAAATTAAAATGTCGACTATGCGCCGGGAAACTTACCAGCTATTCTATCTAATTACGCCATTTGTAGAGGAGGTCAGTCTAGGATTACTATGCATGTACACAACCTTTTGATTACGAATACTTAGGGATGGGCGGAGGGTTAAAAGACTTATGATTTATGCGTGTGCGTACAACTTTCATCTGTCTCAGAGCGCTCAGGACTCTGATCGCGAATTCACAGCATGGAAGCACAAATAAATTAATAAAGGAGCCGCAGCGAATCCCCCGAGTCACGTTAATGTGCCGATAACTGTTGAAACTGAACTGACGACGGTCGTCTAGTCATTAAATAAAAATATCGCAAATGTTAAAGTGAAACTTAGAAAAATGGTCACATTAAATTTTTAACTACAGTTGCAAACGGCATTTGCAAAACTAAATAATTCGAGAAAATGCATTTATATTAGTGATGGGCCGCTCGATACTTAGGTTTCGACACTGTGTCGAGCTTTCCAAGCGCCGCTTCGAGGCTTGCTTCAAATGCGCCCGTCACGTGATTTTGAGTCATGCTAGCGTAATGACGTCATTGATATCTGCGCAGTCAGCATTCGATTTGGTCATTCACTAGTCTGTTAAAGCGCTTTGGCTTAAAGCGTAAAAGCAGTTGTTCCTGCTACAGCGATAAGGTTCGTTAACCCGAGTTTAAATCCTAATTGGGACTCGCATATGTTGAAATAAGGATTTTGTATAAAACAGTTAAGTAGTTCTTGTCTGAAAGTTAACGAATATATTTTGGAGACATTATGAACGATTTACATGGGGCACCTTTTTCCTTAGTGTGGAATCGTGTCCACCTAGAATCTGTAACAAATTAATGAGCATATTTTGAGTAAGGTAGCACGTATTATAACAATCCAGAATCTACTCTACGCCATGTCGATCATATCAGAGAGGGTAAGAAACGCTTCACTAAAGCCGACGTGGCCATTACACCAGTATATGCGCAAGACACTCTCATTAAACGTTTTTACTATTCAGTGATTCCCAGATCTGTAGCTGATTTGTATTATTGATTTCTAAAAAGCAATGTGAGTTAAAGCGAGTGCTGCATAACTAATCACAACTGTATTCTGCAATTTAAGGAAAGCTTTGGGAGTTCTGCAATAATGAAACAAAAAAGTTGTAAAGAAACTTTGCGTATTCATCCAGAGGTTAACGGGGGGGTTGGGGGTTAGTAAATAAGTAATCTTTCGATCTGCAGCACGACAGAGTAAATCAATGATGTAAATATAATTATTAAAAGACTAAGCTTTTGTCGTTTCTGTATTCTTAAACCATCTTCCAGTCCCACAATCCCCCGCAGTCACTGTCACATTTAACGTTCCCTGCTCCTCACCTGTCGTGTCACCCAAAGCATCAACACTCAGTTTCATTCAAGGCTTTACCGTCCTTCCTTTCATAGACATAAAATAAGACACACATTCCCTCTACATACGTGTCCAATAATAATAGTAAACTGGCAGGAACGAGAAAAAGCACAAGATGGGAATATTCATGACAAGAGCCTCGGCATCAGGGTGAGGATGTGCCTTGTCACCCATTACGTGAGCTCGTCTGCCACCCTTCAGTTGCACTGGCACACGTTACACTGGGGGGCAAATGCAATGGAGAATACCGACAGTGTACACCTTCAGAAGTGGAATAAATCGACTGTATAAGTAGAACATTTCAGATAAACTATGAATTTTGTTAATCATAAACAATGCAACATAACTATTATATGTGTTGTTACTTTTTATTTATTCTCACCAAACGTTACATATCTACATGGGAAATGAACATGGGTAATATGTTTATAATCATTCTCACTAAAATACACTGTCAAAATATATTAATGAGCAAACTGAGACACATTAGCCTTTAGGAAATATCATAAAGCGTGTGCGCTGTCATTTAGGACAGAATGCATTGTTAACTTGACGGACTCTCTACTGACGTGATGTCACGAAAAAAAAAGAAACAGCACAGTCCGTGCAAACTCATATCCTCCTTGGTTTTTGACCTTATGATTAATTGTCAATATCAAATCAATAAACTCATTTTAAGAAGATGACAAGTCAGCTATAGTCAGTTCAATTAACGCTCCTTTTAAAAAAATTGCTTATACAAAATATAAATCAGAATCTCAATGATGCGGGACTTGCGAGTAGTAATGAATAATATGTGACACTGAGAAATTATAATTCATAATAACGGGAACAAGTAAAAACTACGATTTCCTAAAACGGACACTGTAAATGTAGGCATTTCAATAAATAATTTAGGAGACTTGTGTGTGCATTTCAATATCAATTTAAGAACTACGTAGGCTACCTGTTGTGCTATAAACGCTACCTCAAGCAGCACTTAACAGTAAATAGTCTAACAGGACAATGACTGACTGTACGAAGATGCTGCGCCGCTACAATAAAGGGTCACGCTGTCATTCTGCATGTTTAGAAGGCGCTGATTGGCTGAAACTGTTTATAGCGAATTGTCTTAAATTGGTAGTGCCGTATAGCGATCAGAAACGAAAAGACACATTTAGGCATGCTGACAGTAGTTTGTTTTTCTACAATACAAATTCAGTACGACACCAGGGTCTCCAAACACACAAATATGAAGCTTATTACGTTTTACAGTGAAACTCTTTACATACACAATATAATTAGGGACGTGTGCCCCCTGCCCGTCTATGGCGGCCCAATCTTCCCTCGACAGCTCGATTCGCTCACTATCTGTCCAAGCTGAAAATATTGTTAAATGGAGGAATTGAAAAAAACCTTTAACAAGTGGAGAATCGACGACGCGAACCGCTGGTGTTTTTACTGAGAGACAGTTGCGATACCATTGAGCCACCTAATCAGGATAATCAACGAGCTTCGCACAACTGAACTACTACTGTTCTTACTGCGGCGGATGTGGAAATATGTTGACATATACACGTTAAATTGGTTTAATTGACACGAGAGTATCATTGTTGTATTCTCCGAATGAAGACAAAAAATTATATTTATAGATGTATACTATATGACGTACGGTTTTGAACAAAATTAAGCGTTCCATAAAAAGGTTGCACGATTTACTTAATGTTTTTATATATATATAAAGTTGATATATGACAATATATCTTTCACACTATGTATCAGACAAAGGAAATCACAGCAAACCACAAGAACAATAATTACTTCTCAGCAACTACCTGAATTGTAGTTTAACTATATTAAGTGAAGTGTGTAATGTCAATACGAATTACAAAATATAACTAGAGAGTTAAGTGTCAGATAGACTCTCAAAATATAGAGGTCAATGCCTTTGAGTGTGCTGAGGCTTCACAAAGATTCAGTAACCAGTGACCATGTCTGCTCGAGACTTCGAAGCCCTATCATGATCCAATCTCAGTACTGCGCATGTCTGAGGCTTCGAACCTCCTTCGAACCTCCTTTGCTTATAAAGGGCGGCATGGTGGCGCAGTGGGTAGCGCTGCTGCTTCGCAGTTGGGAGATCTGGGGGACCTGGGTTCGATTCCCGGGTCCTCCCTGCGTGGAGCTTGCATGTTCTCCCCATGTCTGCGTGGGTTCCTCCGGGCACTCCGGTTTCCTCCCACATTCCAAAGACATGCAGGTTAGGTGGATTGGCGATTCTAAATTGGCCCTAGTGTGTGTGTGTCCTGCGGTGAGTTGGCACCCTGCCCGGGATTGGTCCCTGCCTTGTGCCCTGTGTTGGCTGGGATTGGCTCCAGCAGACCCCCGTGACCCTGTGTTCGGATTCAGCGGGTTGGAAAATGGATGGATGGATGGAAATTGCATATAAAGATTTCACTCAAGATTATTTTTTTTAGTTTTTATTAATTATGATGAGTCTTTAGTTCGGATCGAACTCAGGATAGCACAACGCTCAGAATTTGAAATTAGTTAATTGAGCCACTGACGGCATCTTTTCTCATAGCGAACTCGTTACTTTTGAGCTCCAAAAAATATTGTAAAGTATTAATAAATTAAATAGTTTAATACTTGATTGAATAATAACATCTGTGATTTAAGGATTTCACATTTTCTTTCTCAGATGTGCTTACCTATGGCAAAGTACAGAGATAAACCTTTATTTTCTGTCTACTCCGTTTTAATTAAGTCAGAAAACATTTAAGGCTATTAAATGTGATCTCAAGAAAAGATCAGGTTTAATTATAATACTAATAACAGGAGCGATTATAATGATACAGTGCAAAAGTAAATTCTAATTGAAAGAGCCGGGAATCCATGAGGTGAGGTGTCTTATTTTGTTTAACTCTTGCTATCGTATCGTGCATTCTGCCTGTCAGCGTTAGTTATATTTATATTTTTTAGACATAAGACACTAGAAGCTGCTGACGATCCCAAAGGCAGCCTCCTCCACACATCTCTATCCGCACTGATTCTTGTGGATCTGGATTAATGGACATGACCACTTCTTCATCATATGGAGTACCATAAGCAATACGAGCTTAAGAAGGGTTTGGACAATGTCCTCGGTGCTCACCGTCATTTAACTGAGGACTATAAGTGTCAAGTACTGCTGGATCATTTAGAGCTGCCTGCTGATTACCAGGTAGCTAAAGGATACCTGAATATCCCAATCCCATACACAAGTGCTAGGCAGACTTTAGAGCAGATGTATGGTCAACCAAGACAGTAAGTTCAATGTCACTTGAATTTAATTTTGAATATGCCAGCTCTACAGACAGATGATGCTCTAGGAGTTCAAAACTTTGCTGCTGCTGCTAACATTTTGGTGGGCCTGCTTAACTGTATGGATGGTCTGTCTAGATCTTAACTGCACTGGGGGTCTCATGTAGATACATTGCTGGATAAACTGCCAGTTACCTATGGAGACACATTTGGAGATCACGGCCTCAACAAGCTCATTATTAGGAGTGGCAGTGCCAGAACTTCCACACTACCAGATCTAGATGAGCAGCTTGACCGGCAAACTCAAGCCATACAGATACCCCGGTGTGTGTCTGAGGCCGTCAAGGGGGGACCCTATCAACGAGAGCGGAAACCTTTCAAGTTTACAAAGACCTTGCAAGACATTTACAGGTCTCACAGGACATAAGTAGCACACGCCTTCTACTGCAATATCTGGTGCTTCATCCACAGACACCAAATCTTCAAGCACAGCTAAGAAGCATGACCTCTCTAAGTCATACTGCCCACATTTCAGTAATCATGAACACCACCTCAGTGCCTGTGGAACATTCAGCAAACTGAGCACCGCAGACAAGAAGAAGTGGACTAAGAAACAAAACCAGTGCTGGAGGTGCAGCTGCGATCGCAAGCTGGACAGCTGTCCACTGAAGATACCCTGCTCAACATGTGGTGGTCAGCATATACTGTACTTCATGAAGTTACTTCTGCTGCAGAGAACCAGAGCATCTTCACTGTAAGCACACCTTCACCTCGATTTTAGGTCGATCAAGTCAGCACCCAGGAAGTGTGAAGCTAAAGGTGGTCCCTGCATGAATACGGAATGAACTGAGGACATTAGACACAAATGCTGTATTAGATGATGGAGCTGAAAGGACAAAAATATGTTCTGGTAGCTGCCAAGCATCTTGGGCTGGAAGGAGCTGAGGAGATTCTGTCACTGAGAACAGTAAGACATGATATTGTCCACCTGTCTCATCTGAGAAATCTGCACAAGCAAACCATAGAGTGAGATATTCTATCTAAAGGGCTTTCACTGCCAATGAATTGAACCCGCTGAGCCATCTTGCCTTGCTGAAGCATTGAAACACTTAAGAGACTTTTTGTTTGAGCTTTCTGTTCAGCGTTTGTTTCCACACCCGTCATTAACACGTTTAGTGCACTTTTAGTTTATAACTAACACTTTAACGTTTAATAACATGTTGTTCTCGTAAATGTTAATACGCCATGGTAACCCTGTTTCAGATTAGGAATGACCAGTATATTAATATTAATCACTGATAACACTGAAGGGCAATACGCTGTAGTTTACTTTGTTCTCAGACGCTAATTTCGATATGTTTCAACTGGACAGATTTGTATTTAAACGTAAGGCATTTCACTTTCAGTAGACGAACGCCGTCCTGAGCCTCACGCAGTGCCCACATTTGGAAACTGGAGTAACAGTGCCGTCTACTGGTCGCCTTAACAAATAGCAGTTCACAGTAAACTGAAAATGCGGTGGTTGTAATTCGTATTCCTGCTGGTAATCTATAATGGATCAGTGTTGACATTTTAACCTTCCTCTTGTGTTAGCTTTCTGTTATCATCTCTTATGTTAACGGGTCGGTTTTGGCCCATGTATTAAATCAGCTATAAAATACACTAAAAACAATAAGCTATCATCCAATTTGTTTCTCATCTCTTGGTTACCTTGTTAGGCTTCCTTATCCATGAAAATGTTGGTTTTAATACTTTTGGTGTGGGCCTCTGGGCCTTTTTTTGTCAGTATACCCCTTGATTTCAATTTTAAAAAATGGTAAAATGAACCTCAAGAGAATCATATTAATAAATAAAAGGTTCTTGTGTTACCTGACTAATACTGAAGGGTATAGATAAATAGATAGATAGATAAATAGATAGATAGATAGATAGATAGATAGATAGATAGATAGATAGATAGATAGATAGATAGATAGATAGATAGATAATTAATCGAACACATCTCTTAAATAAATTTGTTTTATTTATTTTTTCATTTTAATATTAATAACTAAAGTGACATCTATGGTGTTACGGGTCAATTTAGACCCATAGATATTTACATCAAGAAAAGGCAAAAAAATATTTTTTTCAGCAATAGAACTTTAATATTAACTGAAAAAAATGAAAAGCAGAACAGGTCATGACACAAAATATATATTTGCATGGTCAATAAACAAAAACCAATCAAAGAAAATCAAACAAATATAAATCAATTACAAGTTCCAAAACTAATACAAAGCTAAATCAGAGTAAAAACCTCTGTGTACAAGAACATGCTTGTGTATGTGTGTGTTTAGTGACACTTTTTGAGTGTTCTTTGCAGAGATATTTCTTGCAGTTGAAACACAATACATTTGTCTTTCTGTCCTTACTGCTTGGGCAGACCTGACACCTCTTTCTTTTTGAATCAGGCGGCCTGACTGGGGTTGTTGCTGTTTCGGTTGGTGTCGAGGCAGGGCTGGCTGAGGAGGATGCTGATGCAGATTCTCTCTGTGTTGCTGATGGTGAGGATGGAGTGCTGGGTGAGCTCTGCAGCTGTCTGGGTCTCAGGGCACCCGTTCCCTTCGCCTAATGTGTGGCTTGACAAGGGAATTTCCCAACTCCTCAAGAAACAGTCTCCGCTTGTTATTTTGGTTGAGTTCCACCCTTGGTGGATGTGACTCCACAACACAAATGCATTATATGCAGACACATCAAGGATGTTGTAAAACACAACCATTGGCCATCTTCTGGTCATTCGCTGGCATGTGTATGTGGCTGTCAGCTTGTCCAGGTTGTCCACTCCTCCTTTGTTTTTGTTGTAGTCGTGGATAATTGTCGGCTTTTTGTCACTTCCTGATGATACAGGTGCGTCTTTGTGAAGAGTAGACATGAGTATCACATTCCGGTTTCTTTTTGGACAATATGAGACAACAGTGGTGGTGTCTATAAAAGCAAACTTTGAGGAAAGTGGAGCCCTGACCTTCACCTGCAAGATTTCAGCAGGCAACTCGGGTTTATTTTACTTCACTGTTCCCACCATGGTAAGTATACTCTTGAGAAGTTCTTGTCCGAGGTCATAGCTGGTAAAAAAATTGTCACAAGTGATATTGTGACCCTGCAGTCCAGTGGTCATATCGAGGACTACATGTTTTCCTTGGTTTTTCTCAGGGATGCCACTCGCAGCTTTGCCTGTGTAAATCTGTAGATTCCAGGCATAGCTGGTTCTTGCGTCACAGGCTGCCCAGATTTTTATGCCGTATTTCCCTGGCTTACTGGGTATGTATTGCTGGCAGGGACATTTTCCTCGAAAAGGGACAAGACGTTCATCCACTGTCACCTCTGGCCCTGGGTTGAACATCAGCGGAAGGAGCTGCACCTATCTCTCCCAGACATCCCTGATGGGACCAAGCTTGTCAGATCTTACTCTGGTCTCTCTGTTGTCAAATCTGAGGACTCTTGATATCATTTGAAATATCTGAAGTGACATTGTTGCCCGGAAAATATTTCTGCCTGTTGATGCATCCCATAGACTATCAGTGGCCTCATTGCAGGATCTGTACACTCCAGCAAGAAGAAGAACACCAATGAAAGCATCCAGGTATTCCTCATCAATGTCTTTCCACATGTCTTTTTTTTCCTTCAAGGTTCGTCATAGTAATGATGATTCTTTTTAGTGACAATGGCATAAATAGCTCAAAACATGTTTTAATGTCACTGACTCTGGTGAGAGCAAACCTTGTGATTCCAGGGGTCACTTTGATGACATTTGCAGCAGCTGCCCTGCCATGTACATCATGAGGTACTGAGCTCCAAAAGATCTTACCATTTTTGGACTTGAATCTTTCAGCAGGAGCAGTTTCAGCACCAGTGACCTCCTCATCCGACTCATCAGATGTGTCTGTGTCTTCTGGATGATACTCCACATTGTCTTCCTCCTCAGAAACCTGCTCATCTGAATTGCTATGCTGCTCTGTGTCCTTTCCTTCATTTTCACCAAAAATATGATCCAGAACTTGGCTCACTGTAAATCTTCTTCTCATTTTTGCATGCTGCAAATTGTAAATGTGCACTCTGCAAGTCAAATGGCCACTCAAATGAGTGAATTCACCTCACATGTCTGGACTGCCCGTCTTTGTGCAGGTCTACTGGAAAGCCACGCAAAATGAGAAAGGTCACATGATTAGGAGAGGAGCTGGTGGTCAGTGTGTCAGCTGACAGTGCACTTAGGATTTCAGTTTTGGCTCGAATTATTGCTTTATCATCGTATTATCATAACTGGGTTGAAACCGACCCTAACAACACAAAGGTCATTTCAACCAGAGCATTTTATAATTTAGTAAAAATATTTTTTTTTGCTTTATTTTGTTGAAATAGAGGTTCCTGATAAAGTCAAAAAGCCTTGATGCAATAAACAAATTTATGTGATTCTTGTATGCATTTAAAATTTAAAACGGGTCGGTGCAGACCCTAACACAAGAGGATGGTTAATCCTTTAAGTTTGTATACGCAGCTCATTGGTACTTATATACTTAATGCAATTCTTTATTTATTTATTTTGTTTAGATACCACATACAAACACGCACATATATCTATTATCTTTGCTGCAGAGTCCAACCAGGTGTTCAAACTACTCTCTGATGTGGCTGCTGGCCTATCTAACTAAAGAGCCCAGTAACGTTTAGCGGTCCATCTCAACTAGAGAGTGTGAATATACCGACGCATGTTTAGCATACAGTTGATGACATATTCATCTAATATAAATAAGGCCATATATGGACTTCCTGTATTAAGTTACACAGAGAGATACCTGATACTTCAAGTCTGGAGTGACCTTGAGGGGCTGCATACTTGAATGAACTCATCCTACTTATAGCAGTCAGACAAAAGGAAATATAACTGAAAAATGTAATAGAAAAAAAAACATTTAAGGTTTTCCGCCACACCCGCCACTACCCGCTGTGAAAACATCAGTCATATTCTTGCTAATGCTTCCCATCTTTGAAGGCAACTCCACTTGCACCCTATTAGTATTTAGTGGCCAGACGTAATTTTCATTCAGGAATTGAACTTTGCACAAGTACCATGTCTATCTTTCGTACCACGGAGTCATCAAAGCCAAACTGACCAATCAGATTGCTCAGAGGGACCACATGCTCAGAGACAGACAGACAGACAGAGGTATTTTCTTAAACAGTCGATAGATGTTGTATATTAAGGAAAGGAGACACAAAAAGGTCGGCCTGATGGCGGCGCACACATTCAAGTAAAGAGTACACGAGAGAACGGCGCCACAGAGCATGCGGCAAATCACATGACTGAAAAGAACGTAGTCGTGCCAGTAGAGTCACATGACACGCCTGCTCTCCTCTGCCCAAGGATACACAGTCTCTCTGAGCAGTAGGTGGAGTTGACTCCAATGGTCGCCAGTTGAGTCGAGCTACAGACTCCCAGATCTCCTTCTTGTTACACTGTGGTTAAGATTACGGTTTTGGGAAGCGACTTATCTCACTTAAATAACGACGACTGTCTATTAAATCAACTATACCTACTTGTCACTCCAGTGTGGAGGTGTCGGGCTGTAGAAATACCTCTCTGCCCCACCGCCCTGGAATGTTTCACAAAGCCACAAGTTATCACCAGGCACTCAGATGAGCACATCATGCAGGAACGATCATTCAGCTGTCCATGTCAGTGCGCCACAGGTCACATATTTACAGATGTATGTTAAACGCGAGCTTAGTAAATAGAAATGTCACTTTAACATCTTTCCAAGGTGATTGCTTCCAGTTTTCTGTGAGTTGAATGTGACAAATTGTATTGTGAGAGGAATTCAGGCTCTTCTCTTTATGAACAGATACATGAAGGTCTGTACTCAAGATGGGCCTTTATCTCCATTACTCCCTCACTTAAGCCAAACCAAATCCAGCTTTGGAAACCCCTCATGTCACCCCCTGTCTCCCCTTTTGTCCAGGCACATTTCTACATGAAGATCACCACCTCAGTAACTGCTCCTGATCTTCATTCCTCCATTTATATTCACTCCATCACCAGACACTTTGAGCTCATTGAGAAGCAGATTCCTCTTGTAAATGGCACTTTGATTTCTGGGATTCTTTGTCTTTTCAGTCTGTGGTATCCCACCTGACAAGAAAATCTGAGAGGAGTGGCGATTTATGATTGTTAAAAGTGAGGAGCCCAGCCCATGTGTTGGGGTGGGTGGGAATCGCTGAATAGAAATGGAAGAAACGGACAATGAAAATGGGGATGGGAGATCCACTGGTGGTCCGGACTTGTGTGACATGACTCTGAAGCTTGGGCATTGAATAATCATATCATCTGAAGACAAATCAAAGAAGTCATTTAGGAGGTAAAATAAAGGCAAACATTTGGGTGGGATGTGATGGAGAATGAGAAGAATGAGCGTGGACGATGGGAACAACTGACAACTAGCGTTTACTTTGAAACAAACCTAAACACAGCACTGCTCTCCAACAACCCATGGCCATCAACCACACACGTCCTCTGAACGAGTCACACATGAACAAAACTCAGTAGGGGCAGGAGAACATGTTGTCCAATAAAAGGGATGTCACACAGGGGGAAATCCAGGGTTCACACGCCACCCCAGCCTAATAACTCAAAACAATATGACAAATACAGCAGCCCAGCCAATCCTAACCATCACCCTAACCTTCCTCACAGACAATTGTGGGCTTCATTATCTTGCTAGAAACGCTGATACTGAGAATCTCCCGCTTACCCCATCTCTTTATGGTCCATTAATACAGATGTCGATGGAGGCTCTAGAAGATGTTGCTGTCACTCTCAAGGTCTGCCAGGCACCTGTCTATAGTGCCATTTGATCCCCAGGATCAGGTGCCCGGGACATGACTTTGACTGGCCAGTCGCACCATGTCCAGTGACTTAATGCCCTCTGTTTCATATGGTGATGTCTCATCCCACTGACTCCCACCAGTGCCTGGAGCAACAGTTAGTGGCTTAGTTAATGGGCTGCCTCTACAAATGAATGGGACAGCTTAGCAATTAGCTAAACAAACAAGCTTGATGGACTGAGTTATCTGTTCTTGTTTGGTACATTTCTTATGTTCCTGTGACTTAATCTGATGATTCCTCGGGTACCACAGTCTGTGGTTTATTGTCCTCTTCTTCATGTAGGGCTGTCTCTGAGCACAAGACACTCTCGTTCACGTCAGGCCCTGGTACCACAGCCTGTTTGTGGTCTTCTGCTTCATGCAGGGGGTGTCTGGACATCACACGCTTGGTTTCTCATCTGGTTCTGGTCTTATTGGGGACTGTGAAGATGTTGATGGTGTGTCATCCTCTGAATTACTGAGGAGCACAGCAGCCCACTCACCTTTCTGCAGTAAAATACTGTCCTTCTTGCCTGTAGAAGGAGCCTCTCCAAGTGATCATCCTTGTGAAGTTCAACACCCCTCTTCAAAAAGTGGTGGCATCAGAGGCCTGAGGTTCCAGCTGTCACACAGGAGCTCAGCATGTCTCCCAGCTTCTTACCTTAAGGACGTGATGTTGTCCTCTGCTCTGTGTG
>NW_026261671.1:0-27165 GCF_900747795.2 Erpetoichthys calabaricus | reverse complement strand
TGATATTGTAATCTTTTAGTCAGCCAATAAAAGGTGTCATTTTGCTTGCCTTTTCTCTACATTAAGTAGGTCCGAGAATGTTGTGTCATGTTACTACATGCCTCCTGTCTAAGAGGTTTTTAAAACTGTTAGCCGTAGTGTGTAGGGTTTGTGTTGCGGTCAAAATGCAGCAAGAAGCAACTCTATGCTTCATGGCACATCTGCCAACAACAGAGAAAGAGCACTGTAGCAGAATGTAAAGTGTGTTTCCATTTTTCTTCAAAGGTATGAGCTGGGCAGTAGTCCAAGGACTGGGAAAAGCCTTTTTTTAACAGCAACAATATTTAGTTGCCAGGACTCCATTTTCTCCACCACCAGCTGCCAATCTTGTTGAAAATGATGTAATAGTAAAAAAAAAATGTGTCTGCACTGGTTTCCAGTTGTGTTTAGAAACAATTTCACACCCCTCCCCATACAAAAGTTGTACATAGATTTGGCCAATTTTATTAAAAGGATTTACTCTTTCTACTCCATATGACTGCAATATTATTATCAAATTAAAGAAAGAGGGTGGGAAAAAAAGAGGTTTTATGGACTTTAGCTACAGGCCCCCACACACTTTACAATGAATTCTGTCTGATCCATTTAAATCCATGCTGATTACTTTCGGACAGTTTCTGATTTGGCTGTTCATATTAAAAAAGCGTGTGCCCATCATTGTTAGTTGTTGTTGTTGACTCTATTCCACTGATTTTTTTTCCTGGAAACAGAACGAGATATCACTTGGTTAAAAAATTGTAAAATCAGTGATGACAGATAAAGCATCAAACTTTAACCTCTATTACTAAAAATGCGATTTGTTACGCCATGTGAAATTAAAAAGTTTTTTAACGCTGGCCTAGGTAGTGGTTTGATTTTTGCTAAAAAAAGAGTTGAATAAACAATTAATACTATGCGAATTTAACTTTAAGAAGGAAAAAAGGTCTCCACTGATCTTTCTGGATAAAAAAGTAATAAGACCACAAAACTAAGGAGAAGCAGTCATCTAAGTCTAACCACAGAACCAACACATCTTAAACAACAAAAGACACATATGGAAGGATAACCACAAAGAAAGTACAACAAATGGCCATAAACTATCCATCCATCCATCCATTTTCCAACCCGCTGAATCCGAACACAGGGTAACGGGGGTCTGCTGGAGCCAATCCCAGCCAACACAGGGCACAAGGCAGGAAACAATCCTGGGCAGGGTGCCAACCCACCGCAGGACACACACAAACACACCCACACACCAAGCACACACTAGGGCCAATTTAGAATCGCCAATCCACCTAACCTGCATGTCTTTGGACTGTGGGAGGAAACCCACGCAGACACGGGGAGAACATGCAAACTCCACGCAGGGAGGACCCGGGAATCGAACCCAGGTCCCCAGATCTCCCAACTGCGAGGCAGCAGCGCTACCCACTGCGCCACCGTGCCGCCGGCCATAAACTAGCAATGAGTAAAAAAAAATATATATATATACAGTAATCCCTCCTCCATCGCGGGAGTTGCGTTCCAGAGCCACCCGCGAAATAAGAAAATCCGCGAAGTAGAAACCATATGTTTATATGGTTATTTTTTATATTGTCATGCTTGGGTCACAGATTTGCGCAGAAACACAGGAGGTTGTAGAGAGACAGGAACGTTATTCAAACACTGCAAACAAACATTTGTCTCTTTTTCAAAAGTTTAAACTGTGCTCCATGACAAGACAGAGATGACAGTTCTGTCTCACAATTAAAAGAATGCAAACATATCTTCCTCTTCAAAGGAGTGCGTGTCAGGAGCAAAGAATGTCACATAGATAGAGAAAACAATCTCTAGCAAACCAATCAATAGGGCTGTTTGGCTTTTAAGTATGCGAAGCACCACGGCACAAAGCTGTTGAAGGCGGCAGCTCACACCCCCTCCGTCAGGAGCAGGGAGAGAGAGAGAGAGAGAGATAGAGAGAGACAGAGTTTGTTTTTCAGTCAAAAATCAATACGTGTCCTTCGAGCTTTTAAGTATGCGAAGCACCGTGCAGCATGTCGTTTCAGGAAGCAGCTGCACAAAAGATAGCAACGTGAAGATAATCTTTCAGCATTTTTAGACGAGCATCCGTATTGTCTAGGTGTGCGAACAGCCCCCCTGCTCAATCCCCATACGTCAGGATCAGAGAAAGTCAGCGCAAGAGAGAGATAGAGAAAAGTAAGTTGGGTAGCTTCTCAGCCATCTGCCAATAGCGTCCCTTGTATGAAATCAACTGGGCAAACCAACTGAGGAAGCATGTACCAGAAATTAAAAGACCCATTGTCCGCAGAAATCCGCGAACCAGCAAAAAATCCGCGATATATTTAAATATGCTTACATATAAAATCCGCGATGGAGTGAAGCCGCGAAAGGCGAAGCGCGATATAGCGAGGGATCACTGTATATATATAGAGTGGCAGGCGGCTGGGGTTTATGACTGAGGAAACCAACCTGCTTCAGGCTACACAGGAGTTGGAGGGCGTCCTCCTACCCCTGCAGTCCCTCTTTCATGTTTTTTAGGCTTAGCAGGAGGCCAAGGAAACTCTGGAGAAGAGGCTCAGCGCGCCTTTAGGGACCATTCATGAATGGCTGAAGCGACACGGTGCTGCTTTTTCCAGCCAGCAGGATGCTTTGGTACAGGTGAGTGACGCCTGTGCTGTACAGGAAAGGGGAGGGCGGAGCACAATGCCGGTGGTATTGGTCAGTATTGCTTGCCATGCCGGCCCGCCTCCTACACGACACACAGCCGCGATGACTGACAGCGCGACAAAGAAGTGTGCAGGGAGGCAGCTGGTAGACATCGGCTGCCAAACAGCCTTGCCTCGACTGCCGGCGTCCAAAGGGGTGAGACGGCATGGGCTCCCTCTTCTTCCCGTAAGGGGACCTAGACTGTCGGTGCACCTCAGAGCAGGAGAAGGACCCAGGAAAAGAAGACAGGGACTCCTGACAGAGCACAGCGTGAGCCTGTCTGCAAGCAGACAGTGGAGGGCTGTGCTGCAAAGGGGTGGAGACTTCACGAGCCCTCAGATGGGTGGACGTCGTGGCAGGAATTCCCGTCCTGCTTCCGATCCTGCAATGGGTCAACTTGGAGGGGAGCGGCGTTGCTATAACTGCGTCCGCTGTGGTGCAGAGAGGACGTCCGAAGTGCGTGGACGTTGGGGCAACACCCCCAGGCCTGTTGCTTGTGTTTCCACAGAGCAAAGCCTCAGACTGGAAGACGGCGACTCCCCAACCTGGAGAAGACCAGCTTTCACGGGACATGCTACTGAGCCCAATGGGGTCAGCTGAGAGAGGGGCAATGTGGCAGGCTGCCGGGGTTCATGCCTGGCCAGGACGCCCCTGCACTCTATATTCAGGGGGAGCAGCCCTGGGCGGTGCAATACCTCCTCCTGGACGCTAGATGCCCCCCCCCCCCCCCGGTTGGATTGGTGCCTCGCTTTCCCACAGAGCTCCACGGGAATTGGAGTTGGGTGTGCAACCCTTCTGGGTCCCGCAGGCACCGCCAGGGGGTGCTGCAGCTGGGTCTTCTGAGCCCATATGGGCAGCGTATTAACCATACCTGGAAGTGCATCCAGAACTTGGAAATCAAGCACCTGGAGCACTACCGGGTGAACTATAAAAGGGGCCAGCAGCCACCACTCCGGGAGCCAGAATCGGTAGGAGGAGGACAAGGTTGTCTGGGAGGAGTGGTGGAGGAAGAAAAGAATTAGTGTTGTTTTTGTGTTGGTGTTTTTGGGACGTGCCCTCCAGCTGAAAAAATAAATTTGTGTTTATTTTTACATGTGCCTCCGTCCATCTGTGTCGGGTCAGGTGCCTATATAGCGCCTTTCACTATTATATATATATATATATATATATATATATATATATATATATATATATATATATACAGTATATATCAATTTATCAATTACTGTGCTCACAGAGTTCCAGTCTTGGGGTACACATTAGACATTCCACGAAGCAGCGGCATGAGACTGGTTTGTTTCATTGTTTAAACACAAGTGCATTCAGAATGAACCACAATGGACTTTGTCTTTCAATGACAATGTTAAAATAAACATGAACAAAATGGACAGAAAAAAGAGCTATTACAATATGCTGAATTGCATAATTAATAATACCCTACAACATTTTTGACTTCTAAAGTCGATGTCACATTACATAACCTCTAGTTGTTGGGTATCTCAGATTTGCATCTCATCTTTTGACCATGCCATGTAAAGCAAAAGAAAATCGCTGACCATGCCACATGTAGCAATCATGTGCCGAACTTCC
The DNA here is from genome assembly GCF_900747795.2 of Erpetoichthys calabaricus. Taxonomy (NCBI): domain Eukaryota; kingdom Metazoa; phylum Chordata; class Cladistia; order Polypteriformes; family Polypteridae; genus Erpetoichthys; species Erpetoichthys calabaricus. The sequence continues at coordinate 22,851 of NW_026261671.1, read as the reverse complement.
AACACAGTCATACTTAACCCCATTTTGTGACCACCAATTGCATGCTGAATGATGGAGTTGGTGCTGTATGAAGAGTTAACAGGTATGGCGAATTCATCCACAATCTTGGCCATTTTTTTTTCTTTTTTCTGTTCTGTCGTAGTATGTAAAACATGACACAACAGACAGACAGGCTTCTCTTCTGTTTGTGAGGTCCAAAGCCTCCATGTTCCTTATTTCTTGTCAGCTCTCAATGCTCATAAGTCTTTCCCTACAACTAAATACAAAGTCAGACAGGTCTGATTTTTTTGGAGCAAGCTGTGTATTAGTTGGAATGAGTCGCTTGGCATATCACGTTACATGGCCTTGCTTTACAGGGTTTGGGAGAACTGCCACCATCTTGATAAGATTATATTGATGAAGGCACAACAGAAAATTGCTGGAAAAGTCACGTAATGTGACATTGCCTTAATGGAAGTATGTGTGCAAGCTTTATATATTCAGCCTACTTCTGTATGAAAAGGGTGTAGAGCCTCTTATTTGTTTTTTGTAACACCTATCCCTGCCTTAGAATCAATCTTAAAACCAGGCCAAGTCAAGGACTAGTCATCCTGCTTGAGAGACCTCCTCATCCTTGTCTGATGCAGGGAGTTATGACACATCTGTAATCACTCAAATGGCCAGGCTCATTTTGTAACTGTGCATTATGTGTATTAAAGACATTAAATTCTGGACTTATTGAGATGTGAACATTTGTCATTTATGATGTTTATACATTAGTGAAGGAAACGTCAATTAAAAAACATTACTGCAGTGTACAAATGACCCACTGTGCTCTTCCCAATTAACCCAAGGGGTTGAGTAGCCTGGATTGAAAACTCTGTCAGAAAGATATTCATTAACTAAGCCAACAAAAGAGGACATATACATAATCAATCTTGAACGTCTTTAGCAATTCGGGGAGTGTAATGAATCACACAAACATTACATTTACCAATGATATGCAGCAAATTGTCATAAAGCAATAAACATTATTGCAAGGCAATGCCTATTTCTTAATGTCTTACTTTAATTATTGTCTAAAAACAATTTAGACACATTTGATGTTACTGATTAACTAGGATTGTATAATAAAATTTAATGATTGCTTATTTTAATGTTCCAATTTTGTATACTGCTAGAAATATAAAGTAAGACTGCCAACTTGAAGTACAGGAACTTCCCACTCATCTCAAAAAGTTAACTTAGCCATTTAATTGACTGCATGCCTGATCCTTGTAGGTGGCCATCCTCCTACATGATGCTGAGATATAATTTTGTAAAACTCTATGTAATCCTGTACTATAGTGGTGAAATATTACAGTATACTTACAATCATGTATAAATGAATGTGTCATTTTAGAAAATATGCCAACTAGAAAAAAATTAGTCCTACTCAAATAATATACAGTTATTGTATAGTAATATAGCTTATATATTGCCACATACGTGTCAGTAGGAGTCAATAAAGGGCCTGAATAATGCCAATTCCACATTCGACCAGGGGGCGGTGGGGTGCACTGACTGTCTTTCTCGATCCTTTGCAGACCATTCTCGGGAAATCCCACAGGGTTCTGACGCCTTTGATGACATCATTTCCGGTCCCTGGCTTTGATGAGGTCACTTCCAGTCCTGCCTCTGATGACATCACTTCTACTTCCGGCCCCAATGACATCACTTCCTTCATTGGCCTGACTATTTACCTCAGTTCTATTTTGGATTCAGTCTTGTGAAGAACTCTCCATATTTAAAAATACCTTTTTGCAGCCAAGGCACATTATACGGGAGGCTGCCAAACACCTTTATGATGTCTTATTGCCGTTCTTGTGACAATATATAATATCTATACTAATTAATAAAAGGCAAAGCCCTCACTGACTCATTGACTGACTGACTCACTCATCACTAATTCTCCAACTTCCCGTGTAGGTAGAAGGCTGAAATTTGGCAGGCTCATTCCTTACAGCTTACTTACAAAAGTTAGGCAGGTTTCATTTCGAAATTCTACACGTAATGGTCATAACTGGAACCTGTTTTTTGTCCATATACTCTAATGGAGGAGGCGGAGTCAAGTATCGCGTCATCACGCCTCCTACGTAATCACGTGAACTAAAAACAAGAAAGAGATTTACAGCACGAGTCAAACGCGGGAACGAAGGTAAATGACGTTAATTTTTGAGTGTCTTTTAATACTGTGTAAGCATACATATTAACACATGTGCAATTAAACGTGTGCATTTACGGGGTAATTTCTCAGGCTTAAAAGCTCACCTTTTATTAAAAAGGTAAATGCTAACTGTTTTCATTCTGAAGGGCACAAACCACGTTAGATTTCAGCCGTTAAACGCGCAAAAATGTCGGTACACCAGATAAATAAGCGCAACATATTATCAGTTGTATTGTATGCTTACAATACATATAGAAATGTGTTAATCATTAACTAATAGTATGGGATGGTGTTTTTCGACTCGCGCCTTGATTTAAACGATTCCATGTCTTGGTGGGTTTGCGTAGCTTATTGTCAATATCTTTACACCTGTTTTTAAAACTTATTGACTGAAACGGGTTTCACAAAAAAAGTTAGGGCTTTGCTACAGGATACACCCTCCACAAGTTAAGGAAGTAAAAATAAAAGGTATATATTTCTGTTTTATTTAAACCTTTTAAGTTCGTGTAAGCATACATATTAACACATGTGCAATTAAACGTGTGCATTTACGGGGTGATTTCTCAGGATTAAAAGCTCGCCTTTTATTAAAAAGGTAAATACTAACTGTTTTCATTGTGAAGGGCACAAACCACGTTGGATTTTGTAATGATAGTTGATTAGTAAGGTCTATTAAGGGATTCTTACAGAATGATTTGTAATGCCTGTGAATGCCGATGCAAGTAGGAGAATGGGTGTGAACTAAAGAACGATTAGTTACTTGTACAGTAAATGTCTCTAAAGTCTGTCTATTAAAAAGTTATTATATCTTTCAATCCTGTGTATTGATTAAACTACGAACCTAACAAGATCACTACATGGTGTCCGAAGTGGCGGATTGGAAGAGGAATCTGAAGAAGAAGTTCAGCTTTTGAACGAGTCGCGTGTCTGTGAGTAACCAAAAAACGTGATCAGAAAGCGCTAAGACGTTCTAGCAAAAGAGACAAAAAAATATGTTAGGATTACAGCCCCCACCAAATCTCCAGTTAAATGTAGCTGAAAATTGGAAAAGATTTAAACAGAGATTCGAGTTGTATCTTGCAGCGATTGAAGCAGATAGGAAAAGTGAAAAAATGAAAGCGTCTATGCTTCTACATGTAATTGGCGAAAAGGCGCTAGAGGTGTATAACAATTTTCAGTTTGAAGAAGATTGAGACAATATGAAATTGAACAAAATAGTTGAAAAATTCGAAACGTATTGCAACCCAAAGCGCAATGTGACGTTTGAGCGGCACAAGTTTTTTTTACATGTTTCCAGAAAAGCGGAGAAACAATAGACCAGTATGTGACGGAATTGCGTAATAGGAGCTGTTCTAAGAAGAAACCGTCAAGACATCAAAAGATCAATAATCTCTAATCAGAACACTAACACCAGCGAAACAAATATTAACGAGAAAACAAGTATAAATCAGGAAAGAACATCTCAACTGCAAACACAATTAACCAGAATATCAAAATGTCAAGTAAAACCACCAGAACGACTCATTGAGACATGTTGAGGATTAAAGGAACATTTTCAGTTAAGAAATGCTGAATTCCTTTAACAGTTGTGCTTTTTATACATAGTTTGAATGCTGAATGTATGCCTGAAATGTTCTGGATAGTTCAGTTGTTTGAAGGGATAAAGAATTAAACGTGTGCATTTACGGAGTGATTTCTCAGACTTAAAAGCTCGCTTTTTATTAAAAAGTTAAATGCAAACTGTTTTCATTCTGAAGGGCACAAACCACGTTAGATTTCAGCCGTTAAACGCACAAAAATGTCTGTACACCAGATAAATAAGCGCAACATATTATCAGTTGTATTGTATGGTTACAATACATATAGAAATGTGTTAATCGTTAACTAATAGTATCGGATAGTGTTTTTCGACTCGCGCCTTGATTTAAACGATTGCATGTCTTGGTGGGTTTCCATAGCTTATTGTCAATATCTTTACACCTCTTTTTAAGACTTATTGACTGAAACGGGCTTTCATGAAAAAACTTAGGGCTTTGCTACAAGATACACCCTCCACAAGTTAAGGAAGTAAAAATAAAAGGTATATATTTCTGTTTTATTTAAACCTTTTAAGTTCGTATGCATAGCCCCATTTGGCTGTTTCAGGTTTTTTTTTTTCTTCAGTAATATTTAATCTCCTTAAAGAAAAACAACATATGCATTTTACTTTTTTTGTATCTCTTTAGTAAGATTTTAGTGTAAAAGGATAACGAGTATTTAAACCTTTTATGTTACTTTATAGTTATTTTACACAATGTTGAAAAATTAATAAGAAAGCTACATATTTTGGCAGCTGCTGTTTTAATTTTCAATGAATGAAAAAAGCTCTCCAAGAGAAAACCTAAATGAAGAAGAAACAGTTTGCACTATCTAAAAAGGAGAAACCCTCATTTATAAAGGTTTGCTACAGATGACTTAACTGAAAATAAATGAATAGTTCCTATGTGTATAATACATATTTATCTATTTGACTTATGCCTTTATTCCAGCAACTTGCAACATCTAAGGTACAATTTGTTACATTACTTTGGTTTTTTGCAGCACAGGCAGGTGAAGTGACTTCCTCAAGGTCACACAGTGGTGTCAGTACCACGATTTGAACTGACAAGCTCCGGGTTTGCTGAAATATTACTGAAGAATGAAAAAAAATGAAAAAGGGCAAATGGGGCTATGTATACAAATGTCCATCCATCCATTATCCAACCCGCTATAACCTAAATACATGAGCCAATCCCTGCCAACACAGGGCACAAGGCAGGAAACAAACCCCGGGCAAGGTGCCAGCCCACCGCAGGGCGCACACACCCACACACCAGGGACAATTTAGAATCGCCAATGCACCTAACCTGCATGTCTTTGGACTGTGGGAGGAAACCCAGACAGACACGGGGAGAACATTCAAACTCCACGCAGGGAAGCGAACCCGGGTCTCCTAACTGGCACCTTTCACTGCACCACCATACTGCCCGCATACAAACTTAAAAGCTTTAAATAAAACAGAAATATATACCTTTATTTTTACTTCCTTAACTTGTGGAGGGTGTATCCTGTAGCAAAGCCCTAAGTTTTTTCATGAAAGTCCCTTTCAGTCAATAAGCCTTAAAAACAGGTGTAAAGCTAAACTTGCAGCACCGCTAATCAATTACACTTGCCTAACGCCTCTCCTAAGGGGACATACTGTGGGATCTGGGCATCCGTCAAAACACCAATCACAGGCCCGATTAGAAAGCGGGAAGCTGTGATTTGTCGTCTCTCTCCCATGTAACAATCACAGCCCGTGTTACAACGCACTATGTATGAATGTATATATGTATATGTGTGTGTTTATGTATGTGTGTATATGTATGTGTATATATATGTATATATATATATATATATGTATATATATGTAGATATGTATATGTATATATATGTTTACATAACCTCTTTAACACACTACTTCTCCGCTGCGAAGCGCGGGTATTTTGCTAGTGTATATATATGTGTATGTATATATATATGTATATATATGTGTATGTATATATCTATAATAATAAAAGGCAAAGCCCTCACTGACTGACTGACTCACTCATCACTAATTCTCCAACTTCCCGTGTAGGTGGAAGGCTGAAATTTGGCAGGCTCTTTCCTTACAGCTTACTTAAAAAAGTTAGGCAGGTTTCATTTCGAAATTCAACGCGTAATGGTCATAACTGGAACCTCTTTTTTCACAATATACTGTAATGGACGGCAGCTCGATGGCCGTGGGAGGAGGAGTTGAGTGTCACGTCATCACGCCTCCCACGTAATCACGTGAAAAGACTGTGAACGCAGTAGGGACAAATGAAGGAGGAGCCGCAAACAGCGAAGAACAAAAAATTCATTAAACAATTGAGAAGGGAGCGAGTGAAGCATACAAGCATAAGGGAAACAAAGCACGGTGTAAAACGTAAGTTTAAATTAAGTTTATAGAAACACTCCTGCTGCGGATTGCAGTAACATATTCGCGAGATAAAAGTTTAATGAGAAGAGACACGAGGTATAAACGAACCACACGCCGTAGCGCAACGTTAGGGGCAACAGTTTCAACCATTCTATGATCTGCTTCTCGCAACTGAAGACGGCACATGGCGGATGTTAGCCCACTTGCTGACCGCAACGTTAGGGGCTTCAACTCTGGCGCTGACGATATTCGATTCTCGAGAGGGGATGCAGTGAGTGTGTATGCCTGATGAGCCCAGAATTAAGGAGAAACACGTGTCGCATACTCTTTGCATTATTTGAAAGTAAACTATTAAAACCATTCTATGATCAGCTTCTGGGAACAGAAAGGGCACGTGGCGGATGTAAGGCGACTTCCTGATCAACCACAAGCGTAACCTGGCAGGTAACCATCCATACAGTCAGATTGTGATTCAGAAAACGAATGCCATGAATTTAATTACCACGATCTACATACTGTCAAATAAACGAAACACACGCCGTAGCGGGACAGCTGTGAAAAGCGAGGTTCACAAAAAAACAGATCCTTAACAAATTGTTATTGGTATATTTTCGATCCGTTTAAAAAGGTTTTATTTTCTTCTTAAAAAATTAAAAGCAGTACTTCGCCGCAACGAAGCGCGAGAATTTGGCTATATATATCTGCTTCTCACAATTAAAAGAGGGCACATGGCGGATTTTAGACGACTTCATGACCAAACATAAGTGTTACCTGCCAGGTAGGGTTACCACTTTTAACACAAAAAAATAAGGGACGCATACTGCAGCGGGTGCCATATCCCAGTGCCAACAGTTTGCAGACTCTACTTAAAAGACCCGCCCTCCTCACTGGACAGTTAAAAAGACCAATCAAACTAACGATGACAACAAATCAAAAGTAGGAAAGGAGGCGTCTTCATAAAATGCGTGTGGGATGATTTGAATGAGACGTTGCTTTAAAAAAAATGATAAAAAAAATACGGGACAAATCCCGTCCCGTATTGATTCAAAACGGGACGCGCAATTTCATTCTCAAATACGGGACGATTCCGTATTTTAAAGGACGGGTGGCAACCCTACAGTGCCAGGTAACCACCCATACAATGGGATATATCACCTACTGTTAAATTCTGCTCTGTACTTCTAAAATTTATATATATATATATATTTTTTTTCTTTCTTACTATATTGAGAAATTGTTCTGTGTACTGTACTGTATTGTATTGACCCCCTTCTTTTGACACCCACTGCACACCCAATCTACCTGGAAAGGGGTCTTTCTTTGAACTGCCTTTCCCAAGGTTTCTTCCATTTTTCCCTACTAGGTTTTTTTGGGAGTTTTTCCTTGTCTTCTTAGAGAGTCAAGGCTGGGGGGCTGTCAAGAGGCAGGGCCTGTTAAAGCCCATTGCGGCACTTCCTGTGTGATTTTGGGCTATACAAAAATAAACTGTATTGTATTGTATTGTATACAATCAGATTGTGATTCAGACTAGGAATGCAATGAATGTAATTAACCCGATCTACATACAAGGCGAAAGTCTTGCAACATTCAAAGATGATGGGTTGGGATAAGTACACCATAGAACATAAAAGAGCTTATGAAGCCTTGAACCGAAAAAAGCAAGATCTCAGAGATCGTAAAAAAAAAAAATAGGAGGTAATGTCGTTTTACTCACTGTAGATTTTAGTCAGACATTACCAGTTATTTCACGAGGGAGACCAGCAGATGAACTCAACGCGTGTTTAAAATCCATGCTTCTCCCACGCTCGGTTATATGTCGCGTGTTCTCGGGTAAGTGCACCAAAAAATGTATACATTTAAGCATGTAATAGGCAAAAAAAAATTGAGGTATACCCGAAGGCACTGCAGTAGTACTTAATGTAACTTTACTTCTTAAATGTTAATGTTTTACTGTTTAATAATTTATACGCTTCTTATATGTTGTTCAAATTCTTTTATCAAAATACCAGTGGCAGCGCAATGCACGATAACATAAGAGTGAATACACCATAAGCATCCGCCCACGGCCGCCCTGGTGTGCGCAGATAGGAGTTGATTCTACAATAAAATAAAATAAAGATAAAAAACCCAGGATTGTTTCCTGCCTTGTGCCCTGTGTTGGCTGGGATTGGCTCCAGCAGACCCCCGTGACCCTGTGTTCGGATTCAGCGGGTTGGAAAATGGATGGATGGATGGATAAAAAGAGTAATACAATCATCACCCATAAAGCGGATAGTAGACGTGACGTACTATGTGTGTACCAGATTTCAAGTCAACAGGTGAAACGGTTTGCGAGCTACAGGTGATTTAAAATCCTGGACAGACAAACCAATAGCCACGGTAGCAAATTACAGAAGAAGATTTTACTGTTTAATAATTTATATTTATATGAAATGTGCTTCTTATATATTACTTCATATTCTCATATGATAATGATGTTAATGTTGTTTATATTGATTTCTATGTTATTGAAACTGCATGTATGTGTGTATATGTATGTATATTATATATATGTGTATGTGTGTGTGTATATATATAATATATACTAGCAAAATACCCGCGCTTCGCAGCGGAGAAGTAGTGTGTTAAAGAGGTTATGAAAAAGTAAAGGAAACATTTTAAAAATAACGTAACATGATTGTCAATGTAATTGTGTTGTCATTGTTATAAGTGTTGCTGTCATATACATTATATATATATATATATATATATACACACACATACACATATATATATATATACACACATACATATATATACACACATACACACACACACATATATATATATATATATATATATATATATATACACATACACATATATATATACACATACACATATATATATATACACATACACATATATATATACACATACACATATATATATACACATACACATATATATATATATATATATATATATTATATTATATTATATATATATATATATATATTCACGGCATTCGTAGTCTGAATCACAATCTGATTGTATGGGTGGTTACCTACCAGGTAACGCTTATGGTTGGCCAGCAAGTCAGCTAACATTCGCCACGGTGCCTTCAGTTGTGAGAAGCAGATCATAGAATGGTTGAAAATAGTTTACTGTCAAATAATGCAAAGAGTACGCAACACGTGTTTCGCCCTAACTCTGGGCTCATTGGGCATACACACTCACTGCATATAGCCAAATTCCTGTGCTTCACAGCGGTGAAGTATTGCTTTTAAATTTTAATTAAGAAGAAAAGAAAACCTTTTTAAATTGAGGGAAAATATACCAATAACAATTTGTTAAGGATCTGTTTTTTTGTTAAGCTGCCTTTACACAGCCTGTCCGCTGTTTTATAAACGAACGCCATATAAGGCCGTCCTTTCTCCTTGCTTAGCGGTTCTGTATTGTTATATTGTTCATTTATTATGATTGTTATAGTTTTTGTGTAGGTATTTGAGAGTCACTTTTCTGTTCAGGTACCCATTTCCTTTATGTAATCCGTGGATTCTCCGCTATTTTTTGTTCGTTTATTACGATTATAGTTATTTATTGATTCCCTTCTTTAGCTGACTGCCTGTTCATATAAAGCGCTCTGCTGTTTGTTTGTGAAGCAGACTTTACACAGCTTCTCCGGTTTTATAAATGAACGGCATATAAGGCCATCATTTTTCCTTGCTTCGCCAAGGAAGCAGCCTTTTTATTTAATCCACTGGTTCTCCGCTGTTTTATTGTTCATTTATTACGATTGTTATAGTTCTCTTTGTATACCACGTTGTCAGTTCAGCACTCCGGTTGTAATATGACCAAGCTGTGCAAGCTTACTGTTGAGAATGCAACGTATAGTTGTACAGGAGAAAAGCAATCTTGCCAAACTTAATTTAAACTTACGGTTTACACCATGCTTTGTTTCCGCCTTAGCTGCACTTATGAATATGCTTGTATGCGTCACTTGCTCGCTTCTTATTGTTTCGCTGCCTTCTCAATTGTGTAATGAATGTTTTCTTCAGCGCTCTTTGGGGCTCTTCCTTGTTTTCTACGTACTGCGTTCACAGTCAGTTCACGTGATTACGTGGGAGGTGTGATGACGCGATACGCAACTCCGCCTCCCACGGCCAGCGAGCTGCAGTCCATTACAGTATATGGACAAAAAAGAGGTTCCAGTTATGACCGTTACGCTTTGAATTTCGAAATGAAACCTGTCTAACTTTTGTAAGTAAGCTGTAAGGAAAGAGCCTGCCAAATTTCAGTCTTCCACCTACACGGGAAGTTGGAGAATTAGTGATGAGTCAGTCAGTGAGGGCTTTGCCTTTTATTAGTAAAGATATTTTTTATATATATATATACACACACACACACATAAATAGCAGCGACCCCAGAGTTGACCCCTGAGGAATCCCTTAGAGACACCACTCTTATCTTCATCCAATCATAAGGTTCCTCGCACAATAACCCTCTGCTTCTCTTGCCCAACTTCTCATGGGGCACCTTAAAAAAATGCTTTCTGAAAGGCAAGATAAATAATACATGCAACAGTCTGATCCTATCTACTGGTTGCTTCCTCACAGAATTCCAGCATGTTAGTAAAACACAACCTCCCTCTTCTGAACCCCTGCTGACTGTCCAGTAAAACTCCTATTCTTGCCAAGTATTGCTCAATCCTGTCCTTAATTCCTTCCTTTAATTTACCTGTAATGCACATTAAGTATACAGTAATCCCTCCTCCATCGCGGGGGTTGCGTTCCAGAGCCACCCGCGAAATAGGAAAATCCGCGAAGTAGAAACCATATGTTTATATGGTTATTTTTAGAATGTCATGCTTGGGTCACAGATTTGCGCAGAAACACAGGAGGTTGTAGAGAGACAGGAACGTTATTCAAACACTGCAAACAAACATTTGTCTCTTTTTCAAAAGTTTAAACTGTGCTCCATGACAAGACAGAGATGATAGTTCTGTCTCACAATTAAAAGAATGCAAACATATCTTCCTTTTCAAAGGAGAGCAAAGCAAGCAGTCAAAAAAAAAATCAACAGGGCTTTTTGGCTTTTAAGTATGCGAAGCACCGCCGGTACAAAGCTGTTGAAGGCGGCAGCTCACACCCCCTCTGTCAGGAGCAGGAAGAGACAGAGAGAGAGCCACAGAAAAACAAAGTCAAAAATCAATACGTGCCCTTTGAGCTTTTAAGTATGCGAAGCACTGTGCAGCATGTCCTTCAGGAAGCAGCTGCACACAGCCCCCCTGCTCACACCCCCCTACGTCAGCGCAAGAGAGAGAGAGAGAGAGAGAGAAAGTAAGTTGGGTAGTTTCTCAGCCATCTGCCAATAGCGTCCCTTGTATGAAATCAACTGGGCAAACCAACTGAGGAAGCATGTGCCAGAAATTAAAAGACCCATTGTCCGCAGAAACCCGCGATATATATTTAAATATGCTTACATATAAAATCCGCGATGGAGTGAAGCCGCGAAAGGCGAAGCGCGATATAGCGAGGGATCACTGTACTGGCCTATAGTTACTTGGATCTTTCTGATCACCCATTTTAAATAATGGGATAATATTTGCCATTTTGTAGTCCATCGGAATTTCCCCAGTGCATTGTGACTTCCTAAAAATATGGACCAAGGGTTTATATATGTACTAAATAACTTCCTATAGCAATTGTGGATAAATATCACCAGGTCCTCATGATTTCTTTAATTTTAGCCTATTTAACTTGTGCAATACTTCTCCCACTACGATCTCCAAATCCTTCAGTAACTCTTTAGTATTTCCTGTTACCTCAGAAAATGCAAGTGTAGTGCATCTGCTATTTCACTGTCTGCATATTTTAATTGCCCTTTATTATTTCTCATAAAAATCACCTACTCTTTGACTGTTGTTTTACTATTACAATACTGAAAGAATCTCTTCAGGTCAGATTTAGCCTTATCTACAATATTCCTCTCTGTCTTTTAGCTTCTCCAATATCATTTTAATGAATACATCCTATGATATGTATAAGAATTATTAGTCTTCTACTTCTCATACAGCTGTTTCTTTATTCCTTTCCAGCTTCTATTTTATATTCTTATTTCCTACTAATTCCTAATTTTGGAATGTGCTTATACTGTACTACAGGTAAAATTCTGTTACAACGATCTCCCAGGGACCTAAAAAAATATTTAGTTTTTAACGAAAATTTTGTTATAATTAGATTCTGTATTTGTTGCTATAGTGCTTTCTTTAACTTGCGCCCAGGTGTTTGTAATCATTTCAATAGCTTCTTTCGCGTTACTTTTAATCTCCTCCTGCCTACAAGTTATGCTGATTAGAATTTTTCTCAACATTTCCTTGCGATAATACACTTTCAGGGTGTGAATGATACTGCCATGCAATTGGGTGGGAGGAATTCAACGCAAACATTATCTAAATGTGGAAGCATGTTGTGGGCAGCACAGTAATCAATCAGGAGCCGAATCATCCTTTTCTTCTTCATATTGTGAGGTTTCTGAACTCTTTTGAGACCCCCACCAATGGTAACGACATGCTGAACCGAGTCCCGAAGCGTGATTTCCGCGTCTGTGGAAGCTTGTTTGTCCGTTGCCGGGGCAGGGTAACAACAGGCTCATAGCGCTGCAGTGAAACGCCACAGAAGCAAACCATAAAAGATCGGGGTCGTGCTATAAGTCCCTGTCTTGCACCCCAAAACACGAGGCTGAGTCTCAGTACTTTAGCAAAACCAGCTTTATTTCAGCTTGAAACAGAAAAGGCACACTTATTTATTGTAGCGTGATATGCCACTCTGCTATGCACAGACATAGCAGATCAATGATCAAGTAATCCAGTTACCTGCATTTACAATGTTCCTTACATATCACCCATCGATATCTTTTCTGTTTGCTTTGGCAGAGAGATGCAGCACAGCTTTGAGTCAGCTGTTGCCCCAGCAACAGATAAACAGTCTTCCATAGACGTGGAGTTTGGACTTCGGGACGCTCTTCGGCGTGCTGTCTATTTCGGGGAGGTCCCAAGAGAGTTTACAAACCTGACATTTTCTTGAATGAGTGCCACATTAATAGGAATGTTTCTTGAATGCGCATCACTGAACTGCATAAAAACTGCTTTTTCGACGTCTTCAAATGCAGCAGTTCACATATGTTTGCACCCCAAGATTTTTCTTTTTTTTTTTTTGCTCGGTCTTTCAAGAAAGTTGACAGCGTCGATAGCGATAGCAAAATTCCGAATTCACTGGCAACGTCTGTTTTCTTTTTGCCACAATCGGGAGCTGCAAAAAATGTTAATTTTTTTTTTTCTAATATGAACTGCTATCGTTTTTTCATTTCTGCCGTTTCTATAGGAGGGTAACAATGAGTTAAATTCCAATGGATGTTTATCAAATGTCGACGAGCAATAAGCAAAAGGTATCACTGAAATCCACAGGAAACAAAAAAGGTAATTAAAAACAAAAAACAGTACAAGGAAAGTTCAAAGAAAGAAAAAAAATTTACAGTGTTTCTGTTTGGGGGATTGTTGTGTACAATTGAGCTGCTGCCACAGAACTAACTGCTCTGTGGATGATTCATTCAGGCATTTCAAGGTCTTTTGGGCACTTCGTTGTAATGAAAGTATCTGCTGAATGTACTTTGTAGTAACAAGATTTCTATAGACTCGCATCATATGGGGAAGCTGTCGGGACCATAAAAATACTTCGTTGTAATGAAAATTTCATTGTAAAGATATTTGTTGTAACAGAATTTTACCTGTATATGTAAAACTTTTTAAACCCGTTCCACTGCTCCTTGACTGTTTCTACATATAAAAGCTTATCACAGTTTACCACTTTTAGACTTTGGTAAGGTAAATTTTATGCAGATGCGACAAAGTTAAACTTAACAATTACAGTCTTTGTATCCACGCCCTTCCAAAACACTGAGAATTGTATTATTTTATAGTTACTTGATCCTAGTATATCAAACACCTCTACACCCTGAATACTATTGGGGGTGCCTAAAGCACATGCCTAAAATAAGGCTTCCGTCCCTACTGCTTTCCAGACAAATCCAGAAATCTTCATTAACATGGCAGTAATAATCTAACTGAAGAAGACTTGTTTAAAGTAAATACATTTCAAAATTACACTTTAAACATTTTATACTTTAAGTACATTTAAGGTTATAATAAAAGAGGTCCAAAAAACACAGATGTCAAATAAAATCTGAGCTGAAAGCACAGCAAAGAATATGTGGCTAATAGAGGCTGGTGCTTTTCAGCAACTCCCACAGGTGGCATCTAGTCTTTGGTATATTCTACCAAGAAGGATGTATGAAGGTACAGTGGCATACAAAAGTTTGGACACCCTGCTAAAAATGTCTGTTACTGTGAATAGTTAAGTGAACAGAAGATGAATTGATCACCAAAAGGCATACAGTTAAAGATGACATTTTTCTTCAGAATTTTATATAAGATTAGTGTATTTTTTTTATTTTGTAAAACTGTACAATGAAGAAAAGGAGCACCATTCAAGAGTTTGGGCACCCCAAGATATTTGAGGTCTCAGACCTTAATTAGCTTATATGGGCTATGGCTTGTTCACAGTCATCATTAGAAAACCTAAGGTGATGTAAATTGCAAAGCTGTATAAATTCTCTGACTCCTCAAACCTTGTCCCAACAATCAGCAACCATGGGCTCCTCTAAGCAGCTGCTCAGTACACTGAAAAATAAATGATACACACAAAGCAGGAGAAGGCCACAAGAATATAACAAAGTGTTACCAAGGAGCCATTTCCTGAGTTTGTAATATTATTAAGAAATGGCAATTAATAGGAACGGTGGAGGTCAAGTTGAGGTCTGGAAGACTAAGAAAATTTTTGAAATTTTGCAGAATTAGAAGTCTTTAGCAATGACAAATGGGTGATAAAACCCTAAGTAAGAATTGAAAGACTCTTAGCTGCCTACAAAAAGCGTTTACAAGCTGTGATAATTGGGAAATTGGGTGTTGCTATGTACTGACCATACTTTTGCTTCAATACCTTTCCATTATATTTTTGTTATTTTGTATGTGTAAATGATGGAAATAAAATTGTAATCTTGCTTAAAATATTAAAGAAATGTGTCATCTTTAACTTTATGTCTGTTGGTGATCAGTTCATCTTCTGCTCACTTAATTATTCACAGTAACAGACATTTTAAGCCCAAACTTTTGCAGGCCACTATGAGACTTTATAATTGAAATAGTCCAGGTCTTCCAAACATAAAGGGTTTTGTTTAGTTGAAAAGTATATTTTTATTATGTCGCCTGTCACAAACTGAATTGATAACTAACTCCAGTAAAGTTGTGTATTTCTGCACCAAGCATGCCTTTTATTGTGATAACATGGTTAAATAATAATACCACCAGTCTTTAATTCTTTCAAAGCAAGCGGAAATTGATGTGCTTCAGTAGAAATAAAAATAAAGATAAATAAAAATACAACCTTAAAATATTATTCTGATTTTGATTTACAGTGCATCAAGAAAGTTTTCACAGCGCATCACTTTTTCCACATTTTGTTATGTTACAACCTTATTCCAAAATGGATTAAATTCATTTTTTTCCTCAGAATTCTACACACAACACCCCATATTGACAAAGTGAAAAAGTTTACTTGAGATTTTTGCAAATTTATTAAAAATAAAAAAACTGAGAAAGCACATGTACATAAGTATTCACAGCTTTTGCCATGAAGCTCAAAATTGAGCTCAGGTGCATCTTATTTCCCCTGATCATCCTTGAGATGTTTCTGCAGCTTAATCGGAGTCCACCTGTGGTAAATTCAGTTGACTGGACATGATTTGGAAAGGCACACACCTGTCTATATAAGGTCCCACAGTTGACAGTTCATGTCAGAGCACAAACCAAGCATGAAGTCAAAGGAATTGTCTGTAGACCTCTGAGACAGGACTGTCTCGAGGCACAAATCTGGGGAAGGTTACAGAAAAATTTCTGCTGCTTTGAAGGTCCCAATGAGCACAGTGGCCATCATCCATAAGTGGAAGAAGTTCGAAACCACCAGGACTCTTCCTAGAGCTGGCCGGCCATCTAAACTGAGCAATCGGGGGAGAAGGGCCTTAGTCAGGGAGGTGACCAAGAACCCGATGGTCACTCTGTGGAGAGAGGAGAACCTTCCAGAAGGACAACCTTTTCTACAGCAATCCACCAATCAGGCCTGTATGGTAGAGTGGCCAGACGGAAACCACTCCTTAGTAAAAGGCACATGGCAGCCCGCCTGGAGTTTGCCAAAAGGCACCTGAAGGACTCTCAGACCATGAGAAAGAAAATTCTCTGGTCTGAGACAAAGGTTGAACTCTTTGGTGTGAATGCCAGGCATCACATTTGGGGGAAACCTGGCACCATCCCTACAGTGAAGCATGGTGGTGGCAGCATAATGCTGTGGTGATGTTTTTCAGCGGCAGGAACTGGGAGACTAGTCAGGATAAAGGGAAAGATGACTGCAGCAATGTACAGACACATCCTGGATGAAAACCTGCTCCAGAGCGCTCTTGACCTCAGACTGGGGCGACGGTTCATCTTTCAGCAGGACAACGACCCTAAGCACACAGCCAAGATATTAAAGGAGTGGCTTCAGGACAACTCTGTGAATGTTCTTGAGTGGCCCAGCCAGAGCCCAGACTTGAATCCGATTGAACATCTCTGGAGAGATCTTAAAATGGCTGTGCACCGACGTTTCCCATCCAACCTGATGGAGCTTGAGAGGTGCTGCAAAGAGGAATGGGCGAAACTGGCCAAGGATAGGTGTGCCAAGCTTGTGGCATCATATTCAAAAAGACTTGAGGCTGTAATTGCTGCCAAAGGTGCATCGACAAAGTATTGAGCAAAGGCTATGAATACTTATGTACATGTGATTTCTCAGTTTTTTTATTTTTAATAAATTTGTAAAAACCTCAAGTAAACTTTTTTCATGTTGTCATTATGGGGTGTTGTGTGTAGAATTCTGAGGAAAAAAATGAATTGAATCCATTTTGGAATAAGTCTGTAACATAACAAAATGTGGAAAAAGTGATGCGCTTTGAATACTTTCCGGATGCACTGTAATTATACTTATATTTAAATTAACAATACTTGATACACTCCATAAATCGGACTGAATGCAATTTTAACATTCATTTTTTGTTTGTATTTACAATAAAAAAAGTAAGAAAGAAAGAAAAACAATTTTCAACAGTTTTACAATGAGAATGCAACAGACTGATCATAACCAAATAACCTCTCTCTAAGAATTACAGCAGCAACTTATTTTCAATCCTATTCTATAGTATTCTTCCAAGGATACAGAATATTCAATTACCAAATTACAAATGTCTAATCCAAATTATACTATTTAAAAATACCACCCACTTGCAGATAAAATGCATTATCTCACCTCTTCCACTTCATCAATTCGTAGAGAAAATTTTTTGCAGAATTCATAAATATCATCCATCAAACCCAAAGGCAGATCCTATCCAAAAGCACAAAGAAATGTAAGTATTGATAATACAATCATTTAAGTAGTTTTATGTACTACTGTATTTAGAAAAAATATGAATAATTTAAAAATGTGGATATTTAACTCATTTAAATACTGCTATGTAATTTTATGTATTATGTTGCATGCATAGCTTCTTAAATGATAGATAAACCAATACTAAATGCACAGTAAAATCAAATGACTATTGCTATTAGAAATAAAGTTAAATTGTACTGTATATTTAAAATTTAGTAAAACACAGCTAAATTCTAGCCCTTCAGATTAAGTATTTTTTTTTCTTTCAAAGAGAAGAAAAAAAATATCAAAAAGTCACTACAGAAAGCAGCAAGACATGAGTAAATTAAATTTAAACAAACAAAACAATTATGTTGTACCTAATTTTTGTTAACATTTTTGAAAAGTAAATTGCTTTGTACACATTCTTAGCCAAGAACGCAGGATTTCTTGTATATTCTGGACATTTTATCTAGTAAATAACAGAAAAGAGATTCAATATCATATATAAAATACATAGATTTATGTTAATAGTAGAGTATTTCTTTCCACCTATCAGAAATGATATCCCCCAGTTTACTGTTACCTAAAATCCCTGTTGTGGGGCATCCACTAAATTTAGTCTTGATACAAACCTTAAGTTAATTGATAACCAAAAAATAAGGTGTGTAATTAGATCAAGGGATAAAACCAGACCCTCCACCAGGGGCATCTGTAATAGAAATTTACTTAAATATATCACCAGTTCAGAAAGAAGCATGCAGTTTTAAATGTTGCTCATTGAACACTCACTCTTTTGGCAGTAAAGCTGTTTTGGTAAATTATATTATATTTAGTACAAAATCTGGTCTGTGTCTTCTCACTGAAACCTGGCTTAGTAAATGTGACACTGTTCCCCTAGCTGAGGCGTCACCAGATGTATACTCGTTGCTTCATAAGTCTACAGATTTTGGTCGAGGAGGAGGACTTGGAATAATTCATTGTAACAAAATGCAAATCATCATGTCTAAAAATCTAGGCAACTTTACATCCTTTGAGGCATTCATTTTAAATATTAAAACCGATTCCAACACAATTATAGTGCTAGTCTGCAGACCACCAGGGCCATATTCATTGTTCATGACTGAATTTAGCAACCTTCTATCTGATTTGGCTATGAATTATGATCACATAGTACTGATGGGGGATTTTAATGTACATATTAATGTGAAAACTGACACTTTTAGCAAATGTTTTACTTATTTGTTAAACTCAGTAGGATTTTGTCAGATTGTCAAAGGTCCAACTCATAATCATAACCACACATTAGATTTAATTATAACTTACAAAGTTGAAAGTCAAAATTTATATATTACTCCATTAAATGAAGTTATTTCCGATCACTACTTAATTACATTTGATTTAGTCCTGCCCTTGCCAACATACTCACAAATTAAAACAAAGATAGTGCAACATCTAGATTGTAATTCTGCTTCAAAATTTGTAGATACTTTGAGTAAGTCGAGTGTAATTGTAGAAAACAATTTAGAACAGCTAACATCACATTATAATGTGACCCTGAGAGATAATCTGGACACAGTGGCTCCCCTTAAAACAAAAGTGATTAAAGCACATAGAAACTCTCCCTGGTTTAATGAAAACACTCAAGCTCTTAAATTAGAGTGTCGAAAACTGGAGAGCAGATGGAGAGCAAAAAAGTTGCAGGTCTTTCAAATTGCATGGACAGAGAGTGTTAATAAATATAAAAAAGCCCTCTTTAAAGCTTGCTCTGAATACTATTCTGCAATAATAGATAGCATTAATAAAAATCCTCGGGTACTGTTTAGAACAGTAGCTACATTAACAAATGGAAAATCAGATCTACAAGAACTTCTTCAATGAGAAAATTAAAAATATAAGATCCCAGATCTCAGCATCACACTACAAACCAAATACCAGCTTAGCAGACCCTGCCTCACATTGCATTCAGCACTTTAGTAATTTTAATCCTGTAACTGAGCAGGAGGTCTTAACGTTAATTTCTAAAATTAAGACCACTACTTGTTCCCTAGATCCAGTGCCAACAAAACTAGTAAAAAGTGCAATGGATGTTCTTGCAGCACCTATTTTAAACATTATCAATAGTTCATTATTGCATGGCACAGTACCTGAAGCACTAAAAGTGTCAGTCATTAAACCATTACTTAAAAAGTCAGACCTAGACCCACACACACTAAATAATTATAGGCCTATTTCAAATTCACCCTCTCTCTAAAATATTAGAAAAAGTAGTCGCCAATCAGCTTCAGTCACACCTTACACATTACAATTTATTTGAGAAATTCCAGTCTGGTTTCTGCACTGGGCATAGTACAGAAACAGCACTAATGCGGGTTGTAAATGACATTCTGATATCCTCTGATGAGGGAAAATCCACTGTAATTATGTTGTTGGACTTAAGTGCAGCATTTGACGCCACTGACCATTCTATTTTACTGCACAGGCTAGAAAATGATGTTGGGCTTACAGGCACCATGCTCACTTGGTTTAGTTCTTAATTTATCAAATTGATTCCAATATGTACAGAAATGTGCTGACAGTACCCATTTCATTATACACAGAAATTCAATATGGTGTCCCACAGGGCTCAGTACTGGGACCTTTACTGTTTTCACTTTACATGCTTCCACTGGGATCTCTCATTAGGAAACAATGTTAATTTTCACTTGTATGCAGATGACACCCAGTTATACCTTTAATTTTGATCAAATGAAGTTTCTCCAATGTTGTCTTTAATTACTTGTGTTAGTAAATTAAAGGAGTGGATGAATGAGAACTACTTGTCTTTAAATACAGATAAAACAGATGTTAATTGTTGGAGGGAATGACGCTGATCACAACAATATTTTGTCATCATTTAACTCGGTTGGAATCACCATTAATTTCACTGAATCAGTCCGCAATCTAGGAGTTATCTATACTAATTAATAAAAGGCAAAGCCATCACTGACTGACTGACTGACTGACTCATCACTAATTGTCCAACTTCCTGTGTAGGTGGAAGGCTAAAATTTGGCAGGCTGATTCCTTACAGCTTACTTACAAAAGTTAGGCAGGTTTCATTTTGAAATTCAACGCGTAATGGTCATAACTGGAACCTCTTTTTTGACAATATACTGCAATGGACGGCAGCTCGATGGCCGTGGGAGGCGGAGTCGAGTGTCACGTCATCACGCCTCCCACGTAATCACGTGAAAAGACTGTGAACGCAGTAGGGAGAAATGAAGGAAGAGCCGCAAACAGCGAAGAACAAAAAATTCATTAAACAATTGAGAAGGGAGCGAAACAATAAGAAGCGAGCGAGTGAAGCATACAAGCATCTTCATAAGGGAAACAAAGCACGGTGTAAAACGTAAGTTTAAATTAAGTTTATAGAAACGCTCCCGCTGCGGATTGCAATAACATATCGCGAGATAAAAGTTTAATGAGAAGACACGAGGTATAAACGAACCACACGCCGTAGCACAACATTAGGGGCAACAGTTTCAACCATTCTATGATCTGCTTCTCGCAACTGAAAGACGGCACGTGGCGGATGTTAGGTGACTTCCTGACCAACCACAAGCGTAACCTGGCAGGTAACCACCCATACAGTCAGATTGTGATTCAGAAAACGAATGCCATGAATGTAATTACCACGATCTACATACTGTCAAATAAACGAAACACACTCCGTAGCGTGACAGCTGTGAAAAGCGAGGTTCACAAAAAAACAGATTCTTAACAAATTGTTATTGGTATATTTTCGATCCGTTTAAAAAGGTTTTCTTTTCTTATTAAAAAATTAAAAGCAGTACTTCGCCGCAATGAAGTGCGAGAATTTGGCTGTATATATCTGCTTCTCGCAATTAAAAGAGGGCACGTGGCGGATTTTAGACGACTTCATGACCAAACATAAGTGTTACCTGCCAGGTAGGATTACCACTTTTAATACAAAAAAATAAGGGACGCATACTGCAGCAGGTGCCACATCCCAGTGCCAACACTTTGCAGACTCTACTTAAAAGACCCGCCCTCCTCACTGGACAGTTAAAAAGACCAATCAAACTAACGATGACATCAAGTATTACCCAATCAAAAGTAGGAAAGGAGGCATCTTCATAAAATGCGTGTGGGATGATTTGCATGAGATGCTGCTTTAAAAAAAATGATAAATAAAATACGGGACAAATCCCGTCCCGTATTGATTCAAAACGGGACGCGCAATTTCATTCTCAAATACGGGACGATTCCGTATTTTAAAGGACGGGTGGCAACCCTACAGTGCCAGGTAACCACCCATACAATCAGATTGTGATTCAGACTAGGAATGCAATGAATGTAATTACCCCGATCTACATACAAGGCGAAAGTCTTGCAACATTCAAAGATGATGGTTTGGGATAAATACACCATAGAACATAAAAGAGCTTATGAAGCCTTGAACCGAAAAAAGCAAGATCTCAGAGATCGTAAAAAAAAAAAAAAAAATAGCAGGTAATGTCGTTTTACTCGCTGTAGATTTTAGTCAAACATTACCAGTTATTCCACGAGGGAGACCAGCAGATGAACTCAACGCGTGTTTAAAATCCATGCTTCTCCCACGCTCGGTTATATGTCGCGTGTTCTCGGGTAGGTACACCAAAAAATTTATACATTTAAGCATGTAATGGGCAAACAAAAAATGAGGTATACCCGAAGGCACTGCAGTAGTACTTAATGTAACTTTACTTCTTAAATGTTAATGTTTTACTGTTTAATAATTTATACACTTCTTATATGTTGTTCAAATTCTTTTATGAAAATACCAGTGACAGCGCAATGCACGATAACATGGAATGAATACACCATACGCATCCGCCCACGGCCGCCCTGGTGTGCGCAGATAGGAGTTGATTCTAAAATAAAATAAACATAAAAAGAGTAATACATTCATCACCCATAAAGCGGATAGCAGACGTGACGTATTATATGTGTACCACATTTCAAGTCAATACGTGAAACGGTTTGCAAGCTACATGTGATTTAAAATCCTGACAGACCAACGAAAAGCCACGGTAGCAAATTATTGAAGAAGATTTTACTGTTTAATAATTTATATTTATATGAAATGTGCTTCTTATATATTACTTCATATTCTCATATGATAATGATGT
>NW_026261670.1:0-27253 GCF_900747795.2 Erpetoichthys calabaricus | reverse complement strand
TTTTACACATTTGAAGTTTGTGACGCTGCATGTTACATTGGCAAACGTTTCCTTAACATCCACCCCTCCCAATCAGAAAAGTGCTCAGTCCCTAATCCTTGTTTTCAGCAATTTCTTGGCAGAGAAAAGAAAGCAGAATGTTAGGGAAAAAGTTTTCAACAACTACCCCTCACTGCCCTTCATCTCTGCCACAAAAGCTCTAATTTGTGCCAAACCATAACCCTCTGTGATGTTGTATCATCACGGGTTAAGGATGCATCCCATAAAGTCGCCCTCTTTCCCCACTATTCAAAGCAGACAATTCTCCATCTTGCTTGGATGTCTCCGTCACACTGCACTTCTTAGACTCGGCCTGCTCTTCAGTGTTTCAATGCCTTTTTCACAGCTTTACGGACCTTAAAATAGCCACCCTGTTCTACATGTTGCAATTCTATACCTCCCCATTCATTCTTAATTCATAATTTGTTTTCATTCTCATGCCTATAGCTACACCGTTCTTACTTTTAACATTGGTTCATCCTGTTGTGAATCAGACGGGTTTTTTTTCTTCACCTCCATTTATGACTCTTTCTACCTCAGGATCAGGGGAGACACTCGAGCAACTGCAAGCAATGTGTCCAGTGCTACCACATTTAAAACACTTCATAGGTTTTGAAGAAACAAAGATAACATATTTGTAGCCATCAATTTTAAAATTTAGAGTTACGTTTATTTCTTCATTTACTTCATTTGGAATCATTAAGACTTGTCTCCTAAAAGACACATGTTTCAGCAGAGGAGCTTTGCAACTGATCGTATTCTCTTTATAGGAGACACTACCTGTACATAATGATAAAGCTCTTTTTCCAAAGCTTCATTAGATTGGAACAGTGGGACATTCAAACTGCCTTTAACAATAACTTCATTCTTAACTAAACAATTTATGAGGTCAGTTAGAGCAGCAAATATCACAACTGCACTGCTGATTCTTGATATTTTCACAACCAATCATGTTACTAAAAGCCAAAACACACCATGCTTTCTCATAAGCTTTTGGAAGTCATCATTCTGAAGGGGATCCCCCGGAGGAGGCCATACTGGCCACCCTCAGTGTACACTAATCACCAGAAAAGCAACATTAAAAGAGACAGGAATAAAACAGTAGAAAAATACAGTACAGATGGACAAACCTTCAAACTCTAACGCTCACTCTCTCAGTCCTCTTGCAAAGCTCCACCCACTCACCTCTCTCACAAGAAAGAAAGAAAGAAAGAAAGAAAGAAAGAAAGAAAGAAAGAAAGAAAGAAAGAAAGAAAGAAAGAAAGAAAGAAAGAAAGAAAGAAAGAAAGAAAGAAAGAAAGAAAGAAAGAAAGAAAGAAAGAAAGAAAGAAAGAAAGAAAACACTGACTGGCCACAAAAGTAACAGATAATGAGGCAGATAACAGGCTGAAAAAGTAACCTTGTAACCACCATAAAAGGCAGACATAGTAGAAACATTACATTTTCCAAGAGGCAATGGTAAACGCTCACTGTGGTTTGAGATGGGCAAATTAAAATGCTCTTGTATTTAATATTTTTTAATATTTTAAATTAAGCTTATTAAGTCTTGTTGTTAAATGTAAATGTATTATTGTATGTATTTTATATATAGAAAAACAGAAATGACAAGTTATGCAAGGGGAATGTGGGTTTCAGATTATCAGAAATGTACCAGGGCATGCTGCTAGTATGTTACAACAACATGATAAGTACAAGATCATTGACACAAAACTGAATGCATTTATATTCAGCTCAAACAATTTTATCTTCCATGAAAACAAGAGTGAAGCCTGCATAATTAATACAAGTTTCATTTCAATGTCATGAAGTCAATAACTAATTCTTTTAAAAAAGCTAAAGACAAAATTTAAAAAGTTAAAAAATGTGAACGTTTTATATTGAAACAAAAATAAACATTCACAACAATACAAGAAAAAAAAATTTAGTTTCTTTTTGCAAGCTCAATCTGCAAAAAAGTCCACATTTTTACTAATCATACTGTTACAGAAGAGAAACGTTCTTTTTTTAGCTAAAAATTAACAATAAATATCAAAAGATGAGAAAACTAACTTCTGTAGATTTCAAGTCAAGGCTATTAATACCAAAAAGGCTCTGTAAATGTCTCTTCTAATTAGTAAACTGCATTGCTATGAGTTTATGTAGCTTCTATATAAAAACTGGCATTAACAACTGACTATAACAGTCAATAGTAAAGGGATTTCCTCTTACAGTGGAAGAAATGAAACATTAAAAAGAAAAGCAGGAACTAAAATTAGATAGCAACAAGCATCATCAGCAAAGAAAAAAGAAAAAATTCAGTAACCTTTACTTTAATAACAAATAAATACACTGTATAATAAAACAACTAATAAAATACACAAAGTAATCTTAAAATGTAAACGTGAAAAGCAGTCAATGATAAATTAGAAGATGGAATTGGTAATGATAGAAGTGCACCAAAATTGAACAATAACATAAATTCTGAACTCAACATATTTACAGTAAACACAGATATTAGAAATAAATAAAAGACATTGTGTGATGGACTACACAAATAAGATGTACAAAAAAAAAACTCTGAAGGCAGACTAAACACACTATTTATAGTCAAAACAGAGAACAAAAGAAGATATCTGTACTCAAAAAGGAGATGAAGAAAAGAATAGTACAGCATAAACAGTAACATAGGTAAATAACATGAAAAAAGACAAGAGGTTTCTCTTGTACATGTCTGTGAGCTACAATGAGATGACATAAGTGAACAGCATCTATACACAGGCACATTTCAATAGGGAAATCTTCAGGGAATTACTGTCATAGGTAGTTAGTAGAATTACTAATGAGACAATGAATACAACCGATATTAAGAGAAAGGGCTAGCTGCATGCCTTTCAGGTAAACTACAGAAATAAATGAACTATAAAATGATAAATACAATGCAGAATAGGTGTTCAATTGGTAAATTACCTTATCTGATGTGAAATTAATCACCTTTCATATTCATATAATCTAAAAGGTCTTCATTAAATCTATTTCTAACACAGTACAAACTACTCTTAGAATGTAAAGATAAAACATTGCACATAAGGTTATACAAATAATAATGTGACTTCTACTCATTTAGTAAACAGAAGTTGAGAAATGAAGATTGGCTTATTTAAGATTCTGGTTGGGCCAAGTCAGAATTACTTTAAATTTGTGAAGACTTCACTAACATAAATAATAGCATTGGCCTTTTTCTAATGACTAATGCAAGATCTTATGATACAAGAAAGCAATCACAAAACAGGATGCTAATGCGTTGTCTGTCTCGACTGGCGAAAGATCATCATTATACCCTCCGACATTGTCATTACCAATGAAATACAGCAATATAAATTTAAACAAGTAAAGTGGCAGCCTTACAACCAATCACTGCTGAGAAAAAGAAACTGTATATTGGCAAAACTGCCTAAATTGAAACAGCAACACCTAAAGTGCAGGATCAAAATATTTTTCTGGGAAAAAAGTCAAACCACAATGACATGGAAAGAATACATACACTGCATGACGTGAAGTACAAACTGCATGGCAAGTAACTTCACCAACTGCCATGTCACCAGGTGTTTGCTAGTCAATGCAAGGCCAGTAAACAATTGAAAACACGATTTTCTACATACAGTGATCCCTCGCTATATCGCGCTTTGCCTTTCGCGGCTTCACTCCATCGCGGATTTTATATGTAAACATATTTAAATATATATCGCAGATTTTTTGCTGGTTCGCAGATTTCTGCGGACAATGGGTCTTTTAATTTCTGGTACATGCTTCTCAGTTGGTTTGCCCAGTTGATTTCATACAAGGGATGCTATTGGCAAATGGTTGAGAAGCTAGATTGCTTACTTTTCTCTTGCACTGATTTTCTCTGATCCTGACGTATGGGGATTGAGCAGGGGGGCTGTTCGCACACCTAGACGATACGGACGCTCGTCTAAAAATGCTGAAAGATTATCTTCACGTTGCTACCTTCTGTGCAGCTGCTTCCTGAAACAACATGCTGCACAGTGCTTCACATACTTAAAAGCTCGAAGGGCATGTATTGATTTTTGACTGAAAAACAAACTCTGTCTCTCTCTATCTCTCTCTCTCTCTCCCTGCTCCTGACAGAGGGGGTGTGAGCTGCCGCCTTCAACAGCTTTGTGCCGCGGTGCTTCGCATACTTAAAAGCCAAACAGCCCTATTGATTTGTTTGCTAGAGATTGTTGTCTCTATCTATGTGACAGTCTGTGCTCCTGACACGCACTCCTTGAAGAGGAAGATATGTTTGCATTCTTTTAATTGTGAGACAGAACTGTCATCTCTGTCTTGTCATGGAGCACAGATTAAACTTTTGAAAAAGAGACAAATGTTTGTTTGCAGTGTTTGAATAACGTTCCTGTCTCTCTACAACCTCCTGTGTTTCTGCGCAAATCTGTGACCCAAGCATGACAATATAAAAATAACCATATAAACATATGGTTTCTACTTCGCAGATTTTCTTATTTCGCGGGTGGCTCTGGAACGCAACCCTCGCGATGGAGGAGGGATTACTGTACACATCTATTCTTCCACACCAGGGGGCTCATTTATAAAGCCTGTGTAGGTTTGAAATGTGCACATGCAACTTCCCACAAAAATGTTGGAATTTATAAAAGAAAAATTGCATATATTTACAGCAACTCTAACCCATGCATACACAACATTTCAGAGAAACTGGGAAATGACACCTTAGATCAAGCCAGGAAATGCAGCCAGACCAGCTAAAGGACAACTTCCAAGCATAATACTTCTCATCACTGAGCCATTATTATAATGTGCATTTATCCATCCATCCATTATCCAACACGCTATATCCTAATTAATGTGCAGATTGTATTTGAGTCCCCTTTTAAGCAGGCCAATGCTATTATTTGCACTGTGGAACTTTTTTGATTTTCATCAGTATATGTAAGCTAGCTGCTGTCACTTCTCAGAGAACTGGCCTAAAGATCAACAGTATATCAGCCAAGCTTCACTCCATCATGCCTGCTGTGCTGTAGGGCATTAACCAACTGGTGAGCCACTATATCCAGTTTTCATATGGAATGAGTGTGCATACAAAAAAAATGTTTTTACTAACATAAAAAAAACTATTTGGAACAGTGTCCAGTTCATCTCATAATCAGAGCTACTGCATTCATATTGTAATAAGGGCACCTAGCAAGAATGAAACTGCTTTTTTATAACTATAAGCCGTTAAATTCCATTAATGCACATACAGTATTATCCAAAACTGATTAGCAAACATCATGTCATAGTGGCTTGGGTCATCCCATGATTAATTCATTTTGAGGTAAAGTAGCTGTGACAAATGTGGTGGTGCTATATGTGGTGGCTGGCTTGAGGATAAGGGCTGAACCCTCAGTGTTTCATATGGCCTGTATTGCTCATTTATAACAGCAACCACATTATTACATTTGGCCGGTGATAGTGGCTATCCACTGGCGCCATGGTGTATTATAGTGCTGTAGCCACAGCCAAGCCCTTCTCTGAGTTATTGCTATGCAATACGATTGGCTGTTCAGCAGAACTCCTAAATCACAGAGCAACAGAGGCCTGCAGCTAGACACTCTCCAAGAAAGACACACCAGGTGGTGCAGATTTGCAGTGTTTTAAAATACTTGCTGGAAAGGAAAAGGGAGCCATGCTAAGAAAGGAAAAGTATGGTATAGATGTTGAAATATCATGGGTTTAAGACATTAATGTATGTTTTGCATTAAAGAAAACACCATTCGATGTGCTGTGAGCATACTGTGAAAGACAGCAAAGCACCATATACCAAGTGAATTTTAAGAATCAAGAAACTAGAGACCTGCAAAGAGACAACAAATGGAGTAGCCTAACACCTTGACCTTCATTTGTGGAAGGAACCACAAATTGTCTTTTCTAGGAAAAAGAGAACATTGACCAAATATTGGATAATATATATCTAACTTTGTTCTTTATTTTAGTAAATGCACATCGCCCAATGTAATTAACCAAACTTGGTGAAACGATATTAAAAAAAAATGTTAACTTTATGTTGTAAACTGTGTATATTCATTATATTAATGTTCAGAAGATTTAATATGCAGTAGATCTCTGCGAAGTCGCGGTTCAGGGTTCGCAGACTCAGTCGTTTGCAGATTTTTCCTTAGAACCTATTAATTGTTAGCGGAAAGTGCAAATATCCTCCGCAATTTTTGATTGCTTTTTCGTGGCAGTACTGTGCTGTAGCGCGAACAGGAAGCAAACGCTGAGGGAAATGAGGTTTGGAATGGTGAAAGTAGCCAATCCGAGAGCGTTAGTTCATTTCTCCTTGCTGCTGATTGATTGCTGCCCTGTGACGCGTCTCCAGATGAGTGGGTTTACCAACGCTGAGGGAAAAGCATTTGGGATGGTGAAAGTAGCCAATCCGAGAGCGTTATTAATTTCTCCTTACTGCTGATTGATTGCTGCCCTGTGACACATCTCCAGGTGAGTGGGTTTACCACCGCTGAGGGAAACGCGGTTTGGGATGGTGAAAGTAGCCAATCCAAGAGCGTTATTAATTTCTCCTTGCTGCTGATTGATTGCTGCCCTGTGACGAGACTCCAGCGGAGTGTCCTTGTGTTTTACATTTTGTTAGTGTATTCATATTGTTATTCTTAAACGCACAAGATGTCGCTGAATCGCCCTGCACCTTCTAAGGCTTCTAGCACTGCGCCTAAGTGCCAGAAGAAGTTTAAAACACTCCAGGAGAAGGCTAAACTACTGGATTTGCTCCGGGAACTAAAAAGTTATGCTGCAGTAGCGTGCCACTATGGCATGAAAGCACCGCACGCTACATAAAGAAGAACGAAGCAACAATCTGGAGTACCGTATCTGTAAGTTTCTGTGATAGTGCCAAAAAGGTAACGACCATAAGGAATAAAAATATCGTAAGGATGGAATCTGCCTTGGCATTGTGGATCACCGACTGCAGGAAGAAGAACATCCCCTTGGACGGTAACATCATCCGTGAGAAAGCCCGGAAATTGTACCAGCAGTTCGCTACAGGAGACAATGTAGCAATTTCCCATCACAATGTTCCTGAAACCTATAAAGAAAAGCCAGCACGAAACCCCACCAGAAGAAGACCCATCCAAAGAAACGACTCCTCCTGAAGCACCTGAAGAAGAGCGCTGCCCGAGGAGTTTTAAATCCTCTGCATCGTACTGCACAACTACTTCATCATCATCAATATCATTCATCATTGGTGAATACCCGTACATTTTACTGTATTTTAATTAAATGAAATTATTATGTATTTACTCTACTTATAACAAAGAAAACGACAGCACATACCAAAGAAAACGTGCTTGCATTAATTACAGTATGTATAGTGGTAATATCGGTATTTTACATTCTAGCACCGCGGGAGACATAAGCAGTACAGTACTGTACAGTAGACGGGTTTACCTTTACATTCTGTTTTTAGGTACTGTATTAAGGCAGTTTTTTAGGTAATGTATTAATGTATGCTCAGTTTGCAACGAAATTAAAGTGCTTTGGGGGAATACTGTATTTAGGGTTTAAACTATAAAAATAGGCATTTAAAAGGCATTTTTTAACCACATCCAAAAGTAGCGGTTTTCACAATTCGCGGGTGCTCTAGGAACGTAACCCCCGTGAATTTTGGGGGTGTACTGTATACAGTATATTTGTTTTTGCATTGTTGCTTTTCTTACTTCAAAGTTTAATACCATTTCTGGTAATTAATGGTATGGAGTTTGATTTTTTTTTCATCTTGCTATGAAAAGTAGGATTTGTTATACTGAAATTGTTTTAATCAAACTAATTCATTCTTGTTTGTAAACTATCCAAAAATCACAGAATATTGCATATTTTTGCAGTGCTGGTTCCCTTGTCATAAAGTTAGTGAACTGTTAACTGAAACAGCATCTGTTGTGGAGTGCATGTTGCTGTTGCAAGCTATTTGTGACAGGGGTTACAAAAGCATAAACCTAGTGTCTATCCATTCATTAAAGACATGCACGATATTTCAAAGGCTGATGATTTAGGCGACTATGGTCTACACCACAATAGCAGTGATGATTAGGATAGTATAAGGTCTAGGATGAAGAAGGGAATGTGGATGGAGAAGAAAGGAGAATAGATACAAAGCGGAAGATTCAAACACAGTATTAATAATGACTATTTGGTATATAGCATCATGATATTAATATTTCAAAAGATAACTGTATATTGAATTTACTCATTCAAAGAACTTCATCATGATGAGGTAAACCAACTGAGTAACACTAAGAAAAAAATCTGCTAGATAGTCAGATAGATAGAAAGATAATACTTTACCTCCAAGGGGAAATTAAAATGATGGAGCACGTGACCCTGCTGTGATTTTTCCTTACAAAAAAGTTTTTACAATAAGATTTGGAACAGTTCAAAAGACAGTAGCAAAAAACAACATCAAATGGAAACCTTGGGTACCTGGACAATTTGTAACTCTTGAAATTGGACATAGTAATCAACTTCAATAAAGGATATATAAAATAATACTGACAGACTGTGCGTTGCTGCAAAACTTCAATTATCAGAAATGTAGCTTGACATATGGAGGTGAAAGGGAGTTTATAATTTAATAATACAGTACAATAATGTATAGGTGCTTATGCTAAAAGAAGGCTTGGCCCTCATAATGTTAATTTTATAAATATCTTATTTTATTTTCTAATATACATTTCTTTCTCTTTCTCCTAATCTTACATTTTTAAGTAATCATGAGTCATGTCTCTCCCATTTTTTCTAATCTTTTTTGTCACTGATGCTGACAGATGTTAATTTACTCATAGACATAACAAAAATGTATACTAACCCATGCACAGAAGGGTTGCCAAAAATATGCATTAAGTGCACCACCTAGTGGGTTTTACACTGCATCAGTGTTGCTCAGCACAATAAGTACATTTTGTTTAATACTTAACAAACAACAAAAATCTGAAAAAAATTATATTAAACAGCTCCAGTGAATTGACATGGTATATTTTTGAGAGAATGGTTATGGACTATTTACAAATTAAGCTAATTAGCTTTGCTAATGGATACTGCTTCTCACTTTGTATGACATCTGAAAGACAAAGACCGTTAGTACTGACTAAACATATTCGACTTCGTTTCACCCTTTCACATAGCAGTACAATTATTTCAGTTTTTCGCCTCTACAAGGAACCAAAAAAAAAGAAAAACACCTTCATATTTACTGATTATACTCCTCACTGTAAGGATTACTTTTAAATCACTTCACATCCAAGTCTAAATGTGATGATTTCTCTTTGACCGTTTCATTATAGATTTCATACTTTGGAGTTGCAACATTTTAAAGAATTCAACTTTAATAAGCAAATGAAATGTGTTAAGAGACTTCATCAAATACTTATGTTTCTATGTAACATTAGCCATGAAAACAAAAGTTCTTAAAATTAATCTTTTTTCAAAACATTCACACCTTTTCCAACTAACTTCAACAAATGCAGCCATGAAAAACAAGAAGTGCAACCTCTGTCCATACTATTGTATATGGAAGCTAGTGTGTTATGCACTTGACTAACAAACATGACCAAAAAGTGCCGCTCATGATGTATCCTTTATTAAACTTCCTTGGAATTAACCGTAAGTGTAACTAGGGCTCAGAATTTTACGCAAGAACGGTTAATGATGAGTGAGGCTCAGGTTGATGTTTAATGATGCTGTCTATAGTAATAACCCCAAAAACAGTGGTGCCTTGGTTTGCGAGCATAATTTGTTCTGGAAATGTGCTTGTAATCCAAAACACTCGTATATCAAAGCAAATTTCCCCATAAGAAATAATGGAAACTCAGATGATTTGTTTCACAACCCAAAATATTCATATAAAAATGGTTAATTCATAATATAAAGTAAAAATACATAAAACAAATTAACCTGCATTTTACCTTTGAAAAGAATTGTGGCTGGTGTGAGGGAGATGATAGAGAGAGAGGAGAGGAGGGTTACTGCGTAGGACGAATTTCACTATAACTAACAGAATCACTGCTATCTGTTGGCTCACTGGAATCTTTTTCTTTTTTTGCAACTTTAACAAGGACAATCCTATGACAGTTGCTTTTGTTTCCTTTTGAGGATTTCGTGGAAATGTGACATCGCATTGACATTAAACAGATTCATCGCTCGCACACAAAGTAAAAAAAATGCTTTACACACACACGGGGTCACAATGCTATAGTAAACAGTATACACTCATATGGATGTTGACTATACAAGTGAGGCACTCCGACTGAAACCGAACAGGGGAGACAATTACCCACAATCATGCAGCGAGAGAGACAGAGAAGAAGCATCAGCTCAGTTGTGATCACGTGACACTTGGCAGACAAAGCGTACATGTAGTACTAATATTGCAAGACCTTGCTCATTTATCAAGTTAAAATTTATTAAAAATTTTTGCTCGTCATGCAAAACACTCGCAGACCAAGTTACTCATAATCCAAGGTTTTACTGTAACTCTTTACTGCAGCTATAAATAAACATGAATTGTTTTATGCTTTATGCCATTTTATGGTAAATCTGAGGTAACTCATTAATGATCATGAGTGGGTCAAAGTCTGCCACCAAATACACAATGACAAAAAAAAGATGTACAGTAATCCCTCCTCCATCGTGGGGGTTGCGTTCCAGAGCCACCCGCGAAATAAGAAAATCCGCGAAGTAGAAACCATATGTTTATATGGTTATTTTTATATTGTCATGCTTGGGTCATAGATTTGCGCAGAAACACAGGAGGTTGT
Source organism: Erpetoichthys calabaricus (assembly GCF_900747795.2). Classification (NCBI taxonomy): domain Eukaryota; kingdom Metazoa; phylum Chordata; class Cladistia; order Polypteriformes; family Polypteridae; genus Erpetoichthys; species Erpetoichthys calabaricus. The sequence continues at coordinate 16,397 of NW_026261670.1, read as the reverse complement.
AGAGAGACAGGAACATTATTCAAACACTGCAAACAAACATTTGTCTCTTTTTCAAAAGTTTAAACTGTGCTCCATGACAAGTCAGAGATGACAGTTCTGTCTCACAATTAAAAGAATGCAAACATATCTTCCTCTTCAAAGGAGTGTGTGTCAGGAGCACAGGCTGTCAGAAACAGAGAGGAAAGCAAACAAATCAATAGGGCTGTTTGGCTTTTAAGTATGCGAAGCACCGCCGGTACAAAGCTGTTGAAGGCGGCAGCTCACACCCCCTCCGTCAGGAGCAGGGTGAGAGAAAGAGAGACAGAGAAAAACAAAACAGTGAAAAATCAATACGTGCCCTTTGGGCTTTTAAGTATGTGAAGCACCGTGCAGCATGTCGCTTCACGAAGCAGCTGCACACAGAAGGTAGCAACGTGAAGATAATCTTTTAGCATTTTTAGACGAGCGTCCGTATCGTCTAGGTGTGCCAACAGCCCCCCTGCTCACACCCCCTACGTCAGGATCAGAGAAAGTCAGCGCAAGAGAGACAGAGAAAAGTAAGTTGGGTAGCTTCTCAGCCATCTGCCAATAGCGTCCCTTGTATGAAATCAACTGGGCAAACCAACTGAGGAAGCATGTACCAGAAATTAAAAGACCCACTGTCCTCAGAAATCCGCGAACCAGCAAAAAATCTGCGATATATATTTAAATATGCTTACATATAAAATCCGCGATAGACTGAAGCCGCGAAAGGCGAAGCGCGATATAGCGAGGGATCACTGTAAAGACAATTTTAGAAAGAACTGAAACTGAACCTCTGCTGGAATTGAGCAAAACTGAGAACAATGTGAATTGGTCATCAGACAATGATACGGACAGTTCTGTACAGCACTCTATGACCAAACCACAATGACATGCCTGGTGAATTTGACTGCTTGAAAGTTTAGCATGGTGCAAGCAGCTCCATGACATAATGCAAAATGATGGCAATACAGTGCAAGTTACGAAAGACTTTAGCCCCCTAATATGAAGAAATGCAACAATCTTTGTGTTGTGATAGCCTGCAATAACACCTGAGACAATTTGATCATGTGGATCAGGCGTTGACATTCTATCCTGTCATGTGTAAGCAACATAAAAATATTATGATTGGGCAAGAGGAGAGGAGGAAAGTAAAGAGAGTGGAACTGAGGGTAGAAATTTTGAATGTTGGCAGTATAACTGGTAAGGGGAGAGAGTTAGCAGATATGGTGGAGAGAAGGAAGGTTGATATATTGTGCGTGCAAGAGACTAAATGGAAGGGGAGTAAGGCCAGGTGGATTGGAGGTGGATTCAAATTGTTCTATCATGGTGTAGGAGTTATTCTGAAGGAACAGTATGTCAAGAGTGTTTTGGTAGTGAAAAGAGTGTCAGGCAGAGTAATGATTATGAAGCTGGAAATTGGAGGTGTGATGATGAATGTTGTTAGTTCATATGCACTGCAAGTTGGGTGTGCAATGGATGAGAAAGAAGAGTTTTGGAGTCAGTTGGATTAAGTGATGAACAGTGTACCCAAGGGAAAGACAAAATGGTGATTGGAACAGATTTCAATGGGCATGTTGGTGAAGGGAACAGTGGAGACGAGGAGGTGATGGGTAGGTACGGTGTCAAGGAGAGGAATAAAGAAGGTCAGAGGATAGTGGATTTTGTCAAAAGGATGGACATGGCTGGGGTAAATACATATTTTAAGAAGAGGGAGGAACATAGGGTTACATACAAGAGTGGAGGAAGATGCACACAGGTAGATTACATCCTATGCAGAAGAGTTGATCTGAAGGAGATTGAAGACTGCAAAGTGGTGGCAGGGGAAAATGTAGTTAAGCAGCATAGGATGGTGGTCTGTAGGATGACGCTGAAGATCAAGAAGAGGAAGAGAGTGAGGGCAGAACCAAGGATCAAATGGTGGAAGTTGAAAAAGGAAGACTGCAGGGTTGAGTTTGGGGAGGAGGTGAGACAGGCACTGGGTGGCAGTGAAGAGTTACCAGACAGCTGGGAAACTACAGCAGATGTAGTAAGGGTGACAGCAAGAAGGGTGCTTGGCATGACATTTGGAAAGAGGAAGGAGGAAAAGTGGAGAAGAAGTGTACTGGTGCCGATATTTAAGAATAAGGGGGGTGTGCAGGACTGCAGTAACTACAGGGGAATAAAATTGATGAGCCACAGCATGAAGTTATGGGAGAGAGTAGTGGAAGCTAGGTTAAGAAGTGAGGTGATGATTAGCGAGCAGCAGTATGGGTTCATGCCAAGAAAGAGCACCACAGATGCAATGTTTGCTCTGAGGATGTTGATGGAGAAGTTTAGAGAAGGCCAGAAGAAGTTGCATTGCGTCTTTGTGGACCTGAAGAAAGCATATGACAGGGTGCCTCGAGAGGAGCTGTGGTATTGTATGAGGAAGTCGGGAATGGCAGAGAAGTACGTTAGAGTTGTACAGGATATGTACGAGTTAAGTGTGACAGTGATGAGGTCTGCGGTACAAGTGACGGATGCATTCAAGTTGGAGGTGGGATTACATCAGGGATCGGCTCTGAGCCCTTTCTTATTTGCAATAGTGATGGACAGGTTGACAGATGAGATTAGACAGGAGTCCCCGTGGACTATGATGTTTGCTGATGACATTGTGATCTGTAGCGATAGTAGGGAGCAGGTTGAGGAGACCGTGAAGAGGTGGAGATATGCTCTAGAGAGAAAAGGAATGAAGGTCAGTAGGACCAAGACAGAATACATGTGTGTAAATGAGAGGGAGGTCAGTGGAATGGTGAGGATGCAGGGAGTAGAGTTGGCAAAGGTGGATGAGTTTAAATACTTGAGATCAACAGTACAGAGTAATGGGGATTATGGAAGGGAGGTGAAAAAGAGAGTGCAGGCAGGGTGGAATGGGTGGAGAAGAATGTCAGGAGTAATTTGTGACAGACGGGCATCAGCAAGAGTGAAAGGGAAAGTCTACAGAACGGTAGTGAGACCAGCTATGTTATATGGGTTGGAGACAGTGGCACTGACCAGAAAGCAGGAGACAGAGCTGGAGGTAGCAGAGTTAAAGATGCCAAGATTTGCACTGGGTGTGACGAGGATGGATAGGATTAGAAATGAGTACATTAGAGGGTCAGCTCAAGATGGACGGTTGGGAGACAAAGTCAGAGAGGCGAGATTGCATTGGTTTGGACATGTGCAGTGGAGAGATGCTGGGTATATTGGGAGAAGGATGCTAAGGATAGAGCTGCCAGGGAAGAGGAAAAGAGGAAGGCCTAAGCGAAGGTTTATGAATGTGGTGAGAGAGGACATGCAGGTGATGGGTGTAACAGAGGAAGATGCAGAGGACAGAAAGATATGGAAGAAGTTGATCCACTGTGGCAACCCCTGATGGGAGCAGCCGGAAGAATAAGAAGAAAAAGAAGAAAAAACGCACATCTATTGTCCTGACTGCAACATTAGGCTGTGTACTAAATTTGCATCAGTGCAAAAGTGGACACTAGAGATACCTTTTCTGCTGTATCTATGTTGAAGATTTGGTATTTGGATATTTCTGTTATAAAAAATAACATTTCTTTCTTTTAAAAAAATAATTCATCACTTTTGGTTCATTTTTCCTGGGGTAAACATAATGCTAAGAAGGTTAAAACAGTTTTTTTAAACAGCTGTCCAAACTTTCCTTTTAATAGGCACCAACTTATCAAACACAGAGGTGGGGACAAAAATTTAAACAACAGTCTAACAACATCAGCAATAATAATACAGTAATTCCTCCTCCATCGCGGGGGTTGCGTTCCAGAGCCACCCGCGAAATAAGAAAATCCGCGAAGTTGAAACCATATGTTTATATGGTTATTTTTAAATTGTCATGCTTGGGTCACAGATTTGCGCAGAAACACAGGAGGTTGTAGAGAGACAGGAACGTTATTCAAACACTGCAAACAAACATTTGTCTCTTTTTCAAAAGTTTAAACTGTGCTCCATGACAAGACAGAGATGACAGTTCTGTCTCACAATTAAAAGAATGCAAACATATCTTCCTCTTCAAAGGAAACAGAGAGGAAAGCAAACAAATCAATAGGGCTGTTTGTTTTTAAGTATGCGAAGCACCGCGGCACAAAGCTGTTGAAGGCGGCAGCTCACACCCCCTCCGTCAGGAGCAGGGAGGGAGAGAGGGAGAGAGAGAGAGAGACAGAGAAAAACAAACTGAAAAATCAATACGTGCCCTTTGAGCTTTTAAGTATGCGAAGCACCGTGCAGCATGGCGCTTCAGGAAGCAGCTGCACACAGAAGGTAGCAACGTGAAGATAATCTTTCAGCATTTTTAGACGAGCGTCCGTATCGTCTAGGTGTGTGAACAGCCCCCCTGCTCACACCCCCTACGTCAGGATCAGAGAAAGTCAGCGCAAGAGAGACAGAGAAAAGTAAGTTGGGTAGCTTCTCAGCCATCTGCCAATAGCCTCCCTTGTATGAAATCAACTGGGCAAACCAACTGAGGAAGCATGTACCAGAAATTAAAAGACCCATTGTCCTCAGAAATCCGCGAACCAGCAAAAAATCTGCGATATATATTTAAATATGCTTACATATAAAATCCGCGATAGAGTGAAGCCGCGAAAGGCGAAGCGCGATATAGGGAGGGATCACTGTAGTAACAATTATAACAACAACAGCAATAATAATAATAATAATAACAACAACAACAATCCCTACACTGGACTAACTTTAGAGACAGATGCAACAAAATTAAAATTAAATGATCAATACAACAGCAAGATTTCAATTTTAGGCTTTGAGTGCATTTCTAAAATCTCATTTAATTCAAAGTATAAGCATCTCTAATATGGGGTCAAGTTACAGCTTTCATTAAAGGTTTGAAAATTATCATCATCCACCATCCATGGCACAATCTTCACATTGTTTCTCTGGAGAAAGAAAAACTCTATGGGCATTCTTTGAGTGGATGCTGACATTGCACCCATTGCATATGTTTCCAAGTATGCAGTAAATAGGAATTGTGGGTACATGTTTAAAGGTAATTTTACACTTCAATTTCATTGAATTTTATGATTATATTAGGCAGCCAATTAATTTCATTGACCTACATTAAACTTATATATTTAGGTTTATGGGGCTGTCTTGGTACAATTATAATTGCATTGTCACCATCATTGTAAGCTACTTCTTAGGCCAACAGTGGAACCATATAATTTTGTCTGTATAAGAATTCAGTTTTGATTTTGTTTTTGTTCATGTAACACCGATTTCTATATCTTCTTAGAGAAATTTGAAATGCAAAAAAAAAAAGTAAGAAAAAGAAAAGAAACAAGAAAAAAGTGCAGACTTCTAAGTTCAACTATTTGTATACCTGCCAATACAGCTCAATTTTTACATGAAATTTTAACGCTCTTTCTGAGAGTCTTGTAGACTGATGTTGACATAAGTGATAAAAATCTGACCCTTGACATTCTGAAATGATAAAACCACTGTTTTGCATCAAATCTCGTCCCCCGCCATTCCCTATCTCCTTTGTCATGCCCACACTGTACCCAATGCAGCGGAGATAAGCTCAGCCCCCTCTGATTGATGGATTAAGTTCTGTGGATTTGTTCAACTTTAAATGTGTGAGTGTGTCTGTGTGTTAAGAAGGTAGCATAAACTGTAAGGGATAGAGGTGCAGGAAGTTTAGGCCAATTCCTTTCACTTCAGAGTGGTAGCAATAACAATTCACAAAAAGGGAGAGGGAGGTGTTAGGGAGAAGGGGCCTGTGCTTGACACATTGTTTGGGCTTCTTTTGGCTGTATGAAACTGAGCAGTCATAATCTAAATGTCACGAAAAAAGGCTTTTTCTTGTGACACTTGACTGTTTTCTACTTGCAGACTATATGATATGATTTGCCTACTTAAGATATGCTAATCTTACTTTATAGCATTCTCCATATCTAATTTATTGTATATTCCAGGAGTTCCCAAACTCGGTCCTGCGCACCCACTGTGGCTGCAGATTTTTGTTCCAACCAGATTCATAATCAGTGACAACACCTGATCGCAATGATCTTATTTAATTAGCTGGTATTTTTTTCCTCTTATTCTACATTCAGAAAAGCACAGCAGCATGATATTTACATTTATAAGACATTTAGTAATATTTCTGCTTTTTCATTGCTATCCTGCAAAGAAAGGAGCACTCCTGAACCCGTCCACCAGTCTTCACCATTTCAGGAACTACCAGTAGGATTATCTTTACATTCCCATTCAACATGCGGATCTCTGGACTATCTATTTTCATCATTACATTTCATCCGTTGCCGTTTTTCATGGACTTCACTGTGAGTGTTTTGGTGGTGCTTTGTTGTATTTAATGTATAATCGCTGTAAGGGGAATAGGGGTAGTATCATTGTTTTCATTTGTTTTCATTACATTCTTTATTTGCTGTTTGATTACCAGTTTGCTCTTTGTTTTTGTGTCTGTTTGTGAGTGCGTGCGGGTTGAGTCAAGACAAGGTGCGTTCCAGGAATCTCCAACATAAAAATAAATAAATCACTGTCTTCTGGACGGTGTGAATCTTAGCGGCACAGGACCACTAAAGCATTATTTATTTCTCCTTGCTGCTGATTGACTGCTGCCCTGTGACGCATCTCCAGCTGAGTGTTCTCATGTTTTCCGTTTTGTTCTTCTTAATCCTTAAACCACAGCAACTGGCTATAGTCATTTCCCAGTGCCATTTTCCAGCACGTAGGAGCAGAGTATTTTCAGCAACGTACATTCTTTGAACGCCGCAACCGGCTATTGTCGGTTCCCAGTGAAATTTACCAGAACACCAGAGCTGATCAGTAAGTGCCATACATTCGTTGAGCAGCCAGATCGTGACTGCTGTCGGCCCCTGCAGCCTCACTGTCTCTGGGATTCAGCCGCTGCACTAGACTAGCCTGCAAGTATCAGCGTTTACCTCTGTGTGCTTGCGTGCAGCCAGTTCAAGCACAGTTGGCTCGATGATCTACTGAATTTCATCAATGGTGTCAGTTGCACCTTGTACATATTGTTCCAGTAGTTTTTTTAAATAGTTTTTACAGTTCATTAGCAGTGTGTAAAATGATCAGTGTTCCAGTAATTGTGATGCTCTTTGCTTGAAAAAAAATTTGTTCCATTAAAATTTCACTTTTTCTTTGTGAATTGTGACGTTAACTTAAAAAGTGTAGCAAAAAAAGTATTTGGCGTCCAGGGATGCATTGACCCCCAAGTATGTGGCAGTTTAAAGGTTAAAGCCCCAAGATGCCGCCGAAACGCCCTGCACCTTCTAAGGCTTCTGGCAATGAAAACGCGCTTGCATGAATTACAGTACATATAGTGGTAACATCAGTATTTTATATTCTAGCACTGCGGGTGACATATCAATACAGTACTGTACAGTATACGAGTTTACCTTTACATTCTTTTTTTTAAGAAATGTATTAAGCTGAGGTTAAAATGAAGTTAAAGTGTTTTGGGGGCGAATTTAGGGTTTAAACTATAAAAATAGGCATTTTTTAACCACATCCATAATTTGCGGTTTTTCACAATTCGTGGGTGCTCTAGGAACGTAACCCCCACGAATTTTGGAGGTGTACTGTACATAATATATGATTACGGCTAAATATCGAAACAGAATCCTGCCTTGCCTGTCTCCTATATGCTGCAATCTCTGCAGCAGCTACTATGGATTGTACTCAATAATGCAGAAATCCAGTAATTCGGTATTCGATAAAATATTTGCTTCCTTTCAACAACTGTATTTCTTAAGTACAAACTTTCATCAAAACATTTTGTCTCTAAATAGAAACCTTGCTAAAAGAAATCTATTTAACTTTACTCCCTCATTTTATACTGTGGAAATTCTAAAATCTAGTTGCAAAACAAATATTGATATATTCCAAAACTATACCAATGTTTTCAGATTATGAATTCCAGTCATCCCTAGATAAATAATGGTATTTCTGAACCTATGCATTAACTAACACATCTCTCAACTCAGGGGTGGCACGGTGGCGCAGTGGGTAGCGCTGCTGCCTTGCAGTTGAGAGACCTGGGGACCTGGGTTCACTTCCCGGGTCCTCCCTGCATGGAGTTTGCATGTTCTCCGTGTCTGCGTGGGTTTCCTCTGGGCTCTCTGGTTTCCTCCCACAGTCCAAAGACATACTGGTTAGGTGGATTGGTGATTCTAAATTGGCCCTAGTGTGTGCTTAGTGTGTGAGTGTTTTTGTGTGTGTCCTGCGGTGGGTTGGCACCCTGCCCGGGATTGGTTCCTGCCTTGTGCCCTGTGTTGGCTGGGATTGGCTCCAGCAGACCCCTGTGACCCTGTGTTCAGATTCAGCGGGTTGGAAAATGGATGGATGGATGGATCTCTCAACTCAAGGCTGTCCAAGACAGGATAAAAAAAGGTGCCTTCAAGCACTAACTTAACTGAGTCATATAATTTTCACCAGCCTCCTTGTAGCTACAACACATATTTGAGTTTATCCATTTTACTGTGTCCATTTATATGTTTCTTGGAATAGCCGTAACAGGCTAGTCACTACAAAGATAATTTGGTGATGCATGTCAAGGGGGACATCTGTAAGATCAGTGAGGACTATTAAAATTTCATATCACTGGATATTGTCATTATTATTAACCTACACGTTCAGAGATGGAGTAGAGGTCAAACAAACAGAAAGATTATAGGGCTGTCATGAATGAACTACTGGAGCCAAAGTATTAGAGTTACTGGGTGAAATAACCTCACAAACAAGGAAATTGGATGGAGAAAATACCCTAAGTTCTTGTCTATAAGCCGCGGCTTATCTAAGGAAAAAAGTTGTGAAAATGAAAAAATAGAATATCGGCTTATACATAAGTCCGGCTTATACATCCATCGCGGGGGTTGCGTTCCAGAGCCACCCGCGAAATAAGAAAATCCGCGAAGTTGAAACCATATGTTTATATGGTTATTTTTAAATTGTCATGCTTGGGTCACAGATTTGCGCAGAAACACAGGAGGTTGTAGAGAGACAGGAACGTTATTCAAACACTGCAAACAAACATTTGTCTCTTTTTCAAAAGTTTAAACTGTGCTCCATGACAAGACAGAGATGACAGTTCCGTCTCACAATTAAAAGAATGCAAACATATCTTCCTCTTCAAAGGAGTGAAGCAAACAAATCAATATGTCTGTTTGGCTTTTAAGTATGCGAAGCACCGCGGCACAAAGCTGTTGAAGGCGGCAGCTCACACCCTCTCCGTCAGGAGTAGGAAGAGAGAGAGAGAGACAGAGTTTGTTTTTCAGTCAAAAATCAATACGTGCCCTTCGAGCTTTTAAGTATGCGAAGCACTGTGCAGCATGTCTTTTCAGGAATCAGCTTTACAAAAGATAGCAACGTGAAGATAATCTTTCAGCATTTTTAGACGAGCGTCCGTATCGTCTAGGTGTGCAAACAGCCCCCCTGCTCAATCCCCATATGTCAGGATCACAGATAGTCAGCGCAAGAGAGACAGAGAAAAGTAAGTTGGGTAGCTTCTCAGCCATCTGCCAATAGCGTCCCTTGTATGAAATCAACTGGGCAAACCAACTGAGGAAGCATGTACCAGAAATTAAAAGACCCATTGTCCGCAGAAATCCGCGAACCAGCAAAAAATCCGCGATATATATTTAAATATGCTTACATATAAAATCACAATTTAAATGACCGCTACGCGCGCGTGTTGACTCGGCGACGCCCAGAGCAGAAAGAACGCGCTCCGGCCGCTCCAACCGCGCCATGCGGGGAGTGAGAGAGACGCCAATATCTCACACTCTCTCCCCCCTTAAAGAAATTAAATGGGTGCGAGTGAGACCACTGACCTCCCTCCCTTCTATTAGTTATAGGTTATAGTACGTTCAGCTTATCCATGAGTCCGGCTTATCTATGATACGATTTTATTTTAAAAATTCGTATGATTTTTGGTCTCCGGCTTATACATGAGTCCGGCTTATAGACAAGAACCTAGGGTACATCAAAGAAGACACAGAGAGTAGATTTCTGATGGACTACTGTGGACTAACTGCTCTCTACATAATCTTATTAGGGCAAACTGTTTTCTATTTTAGGACACAATCAGTATTAAAGTTAGTTCTGGAACTCTCAATATGCAACCTCATCCCAAGGTCAACATAAATAACCCCATAAACATCTGCTTCCTTACCTTAGCCCGTTATACAAATATATCTGGGCTACACTGGGAACTTCAGCAAGTACATTATAATATTTCCATGAGGCAATATCACAATTTAAAATCTAATAATACTCTTAGGTTAAATATACTGTGATTATTTCCATGAGACTATATGGATGCAGGATTAAAAGTTTTATTTCGCTAATAATGTTTAATATCATAAACTAGCAAAATACCCGCGCTTCGCAGCGGAGAAGTAGTGTGTTAAAGAGGTTATGTAAACATATATATACATATACATATATACATACATATACATATATACATATATATACATATCTACATACATATACACATCCACATATATATACATATATACATATATATATATATATATATATATATATATATATATATATATATATATACACATATATACATATATATATATATATATATATATATATACACATATCAACATATATATACACATACACATACATACACACATACATACACACACACACACACACACACACACACATACATACACACATACATACATACACACACACACACACACACACACACATACATACACACACACACACACATATATACACACATACATACACATACATACACACACACATATATATATATATATATATATATATATATACATACAGACACATATATATACACATATATACATACATATCTACATATATATACACATATATACATACATATCTACATATATCTATATATATATATACATACATATCTACATATATCTATATATATAAATAGCCAAATCCCCGCGCTTCGCAGCGGCGAAGTACGGCTTTTAAATTTTTATTAAGAAGAAAAGAAAACATTTTTAAATTGAGGGAAAATATACCAATAACAATTTGTTAAGGATCTTTTTTTTGTGAAGCTGCCTTTACACAGCCTCTCCGCTGTTTTATAAACGAACGCCATATAAGGCCGTCCTTTCTCCTTGCTTAGCGGTTCTGTATTGTTTTATTGTTCGTTTATTACGATTGTTATAGTTATTGTGTAGCTATTTGAGACTCACTTTTCTGTTCAGGTACCCATTTCCTTTATGTAGTCCGCGGATTCTCCGCTATTTTTTGTTCGTTTATTACGATTACAGTTATTTATTGATTCCCTTCTTTAGCTGACTGCCTGCTCATATAAGGCGCTCTGCTGTTTTTTTGTGAAGCAGGATTTACACAGCTTTTCCGCTGTTTTTTAAACGAATGCCATATAAGGTCTTCCTTTATCCTTGCTTCACCAGGGAAGCAGCCTTTTTATTTAATCCACGGGTTCTCCGCTGTTTTTTGTTCATTTATTACGATTGTTATAGTTCTCTTTGTATACCACGTTGTCAGTTCAGCACTCCGGTTGTAATATGACCAAGCCGTGCATGTTTACTGTTGAGAATGCAACGTATAGTTGTACAGGAGAAAAGCAATCTTGCCTCAAATCAATGGCAACCTTTTGTAGGTCTATGAACTTAATTTAAACTTTAGGTTTACACGGTGCTTTGTTTCCGAAGTACCTGCACTCATGAATGTGTCTGTATGTGTCAGTCGCTTCATATTCTTTTCCTACATTATCAATTGTGTAATGTGTTTTTTGAACAGGTTTGATTCATCGAAGTGATCACTCGTGCTGCATTCAGTCAGTTCACGTGAGCCACTCTCTTGTGTGATATTGCGATGTCCACGGCTTTATTTAATGTTAGCTAAGACCCGGCACTTAAAAGTTTCTCGCTACAGCAATTTTAAGTCCATTACAAAGTGATCCAAAGTCTCGTTTATACCTCGTGTCTTCTCATTAAACTTGTATGTCGCGAATATGGTATTGCAAACGGCAGCGGGTGCGTTTCCATAAAGTTAATTTACACTTACGGTTTACACCGTGCTTTGTTTCCGCAGTATCGAAGTGATCACTCGTGCTGCATTCAGTCAGTTCACGTGAGCCGCTCTCTTGTGCCTTCTCAATTGTGTAATGAATGTTTTCTTCAGCGCTCTTTGGGGCTCTTCCTTGTTTTCAGTTCATGTGATTACGTAGGTGGCGTGATGACGCAATACGCGACTCTGACTTCTCCATTACAGTATATGGACAAAAAAGAGGTTCCAGTTATGACCATTACGCGTAGAATTTCGAAATGAAACCTGCCTAACTTTTGTAAGTAAGCTGTAAGGAATGAGCCTGCCAAATTTCAGCCTTCCACCTACACGGGAAGTTGGAGAATTAGTGATGAGTCAGTCAGTCAGTCAGTGAGGGCTTTGCCTTTTATTAGTATAGATTAATAAGTGCATACCTTCAATAATAAAAGATAGTTTACTATTTCTACTTTTGTACTGTAGCAGAAACCTCCTTAATTCTGGTTTTATTATGTGTGAGTTATAGTCTTATAGTACAGAGTATGTATTAAATTGTGGCACTGTCAAAAGGAAAAGATCAGAGAGAAATGTATAATGGTAACTGGAAAGAATTCAGTCAGAGCTATGTACAATGCTACAATTTTACCCAGGGGTATAAATCAATTCATGCAACAATCAAAAGTCTTTGGAATGCTGCTTTGTAGGTGTCATAGATAAAGGGCAGGCATCCTGGCCAGGATAAAGGAAGGATTCATAACAGGCCAGGAGGCCATAATGGACGGACTGGGCAAACGGGCTTACTAGGAGTGGTTTATTCCCCCAAACAACAGGTGGAAGTGTTCCTCAGGGCTAAAACTGATCAGGACACCTGCAGGAGAAAAGAAATAGAAATTGTTTATTTGAAATTGCAATTGTGTTGGGTGTTGCTGTGTCTGTGGCTTGGGGCTCAATGGCACCCCCTTGGGGTTACAATTGGCATAGTCAAGAGGATTTCTGGCCGTCTGCTTGGCAGGGACCTGTAAATTTTTTAATTGCAACCAAAAGACCATAATCTATACATCTGGCGCAGACACTAGGGCCCAGAAATGGGACAAAAAACTGTCAGAAAAGCCGGCAGGTGGGGTAGCAACCGGGCTTTCTCAGGAAGCACTGCGATGTCCAAAAACAGCTGTGGCCAAAATACCAAATCCAAGACTGGATCCATATGTGTAGGAGGAGTACTTGCCAGGAGGGCCACTGAATGGCCTGTTTTACAGAGCATTACTCACCACAGACAATGACAAGGTATGTACCACTGAAGGGTCAAAGTCGCTGAAAAGCGAGGAAAACCTCATAGCCTCTAGCTGTAAAAATGGCATGTCTGTGATCGGCCATCTGTTCTGTGTTTCACCTTCCCAACCCGAAAGCTGCAAGGTGCATGAAGACTGGAATGACGAGGATGTCATTTTTGAACCCCAGGCTGCCGGAGCTGTCTTCAGCAAATCCACAACAACCAAACAGTGGGTAAATGACCCTGCTTTATTACTGGGAGATGGTAAGGGGTCACGGAATTAGTGTCTGAGTTCCATTGCTAAAATTTTTAAAACAGAACAGAATTGTGCCTGAAAAGGGACTTCCAGACTCAATTTTCCCACAGTGTCATGGAAAACCCAACTGCGCATACTCTAAACCAGCGCTCACCAGAATCATAAAGACAGGACAGAGATTCCCGAAGGTCCACACAAAGTCAAACAAGCCAAGCTGAAAGCCATTTTGACTTCCAGGACGTGTGAGGTCTAGTGACTGTGCTTCAGTCTATCTTGTATACCTCAAAGGCTGCAGAAAACAGAACTGAAGTCACTAACAAAGCACCACCGGAGGTACTTGACAAATATCTAAGGCTTTCAGATAATGGACTGCGGTCTGTGGTGGATTCAGCCATAAAGGTGAGCATTTCCACTAGAGATGCTCCAATCAGGGTTTTTAAAGCTGATACTGATCACTGATTTATTTGATTGTCCAATTCCAATTTTGTTTTCTTTCCTTTTTATCCCTTTAAAAAAATTTTGCATTAACACTAGAATTACCAGAGCCTACGAAAAAACTCATAGATCCGTCCCACCTTAAATCGCTTCTGAAATCCTTCCGCACCTCTCCGCCATCGTCTTTTGTCATCTAAATGTACAAGCTGCAAGTAGCCGGCTATTCCATCCCCCCACTGACTTAGAACGTGCACGAATTTCTCCCAGCTCATGCCTTGATTGATTATATGGGAGTGAAGTGGAGTTTTAGAGTGGAAATAAAAAATCGTTATTTGGAACACATGCATTTCATTTGTGTTCCGTTTCTACAGTAATATGTGTAAACACATTTTTAAAACAGAAACTTTTTTCATATTCTAGTAGTAAATGACAAAATGTAGGCATAAACTATATAATGTATGAAGCCTGAAGTCCAAATATCAAAGAAACACTTTCACGAAAGGTACAAATATAACGGAACAAGTGCGCTTTTATTCAAAAATATAACTGCAGAAAAAAAAGCCGCCTTAGTGTGCAACATTGACACTTATTAGAAACGACTGCTGCTGTGGCGCAACAGTATCAGTTGCTGACTGGCAATCAACAGGTCATGAGTTCGATCCTGCACGACTCCCTTTTGAGAAGTGAACTGCTCTTATTTTTACTATTTTAGAATAAAAAGATACATTTGATTTCAGTCTGTAACAGCCGGTGTAATTTATGATATTTGTAAAGGTTAGCTTTGTTTTTGTTTTTTTTATTCACTTTTCATTCTTCCTACCCCATCTGACACTGCTGTTTTCACATAAAGACGCGCTATAGCTCACCCAAGGAGCGCCCTTCCTACATTTACATGTGTACTTGTTGCAGTGTACACACCTCTCTGTGCTATGATTTCTATTACACTGAGCAAGCACCTGTAATTTGCAGCTCTATTCATTATCACAAAACACCACACACATTCACAGTAATTCCCAGTTATGTCCATCACTCACACCCACACCCACAACCATACAGAACTGATTCCACATCAGAGAATTTCCAGTTCCAGCATAAATTCACAAACGATCTGACACTGTTCGTTTTCAAATAATACTGCATTAGTGCGATGATGTTTTCACATATATTGTCTTTCTTTCAGGTGTGTAATAGAAACCACAGCATACAGAGAAGTGAATACATTGTAAATGTAAGAAAGACAATCCTTGCGTGTGTGTGAACTGTGAACTGTTAACATTTGAATCTGATGATTGCATATAGCGCTGTCTTATTCAGTGCGCGCAAGAACATGCAGTTCTAGTTGCTGTGTGCTACAACATGCTGGTGGTGATCAACGCACATTTTAAAAAAAGAAAAGAGACAAATATATGTGACGTTTTGAAGAAATCATTTTATGACGACGCAAATAATACCAATCAGAAAACATAATCGCACTAGTACAATATTATTTGAAAATGAACAGCGTCAGATTGGATGTGAATTTATACTGTGGCGCTGTTAAGAGTCAGATCAGAAGCTGCTGTTCTGACTAAGTAAAAATGTATGAATTAATCAACAGAAATAACCGCGATCGACATTTTAAACTTAACGATTTACAGTGCATACCAATTAATAAATTCTATGTCCGTTTGAGGTTACAAAGAAAAAAAAAACACTTCCTCCCCAGCGGGGAATCGAACTCGCGTCTGTAATGCACGGCAAGGCTGCCTTAGCGCTAAGTCAGCAAATCTTACTGCTACGCCACGGAAAGTGTTATAGCATCGTTGAATCTTTTGTGAAAGTGTTTATTTGATGTTTGGACGTCAGGCTTCACAAATGCTATAGTTTATGCCACATTTTGTAACATTTATTACTAAAATATGAAAAAGTTTCTGTTTTAACAATGTGTTTAAACAGATTACTGTAGAAACGGAACACGCATGAAATGCGTGTGTTCCAAATAACGATCTATTATTTCCACTCTAAAACTCTAGCAGTTCAGTCACTCCCAGATAATCAAACAAGGCATGAGCTGGGAACACTTAGTGAACGTTCTGCGACGGTGGGGGATGGAATAGCCGGCTGCTTGCTGGCTCGTCTTAATCGGCTCATTTAGAAGACAAAAGAGAGGTGAGAATGGTTTTAAGGTGGGCCGGATCTACAATTTTTTTCGTAGACTCTGGTAATTCTAGTGTTAAGCTCCTGCATAACCAGAGACACAGAAGCCTTATGTCCTATATTAAAGTGTATTTTTATTATTAAACTATAGATCACAGTTGTTAACTGTTGATTTTTTATTAACAAAATGAAATTCTATAGGCTTATTGCTCCGAGACCATAAAAATACTAAAATAAATAAAATTTCCT
>NW_026261669.1:0-27598 GCF_900747795.2 Erpetoichthys calabaricus | reverse complement strand
AATGATGGATTCTAACAGAATTTAACTGTGTAGATCAGATTCTACTAGATTAACCAGCCGTAACACTTGTTATCACTTGGAGTGTTTTTCAGCTCTTGAAACGCACCATTGTGAATTCAAGTTACATTCAACTATAACTCAGGGCCCCCTGAAAATACTGATGTAAAACTGTTCCAAATGATGTAATACATAGTTCTCTAATGGGTAATAACTGTTTGGATGGTTTCCTAAGTGTTACTCAAGGTACACATCAACATCTCAAATTCACTTGTTTTCCCCATTGAAACGCATTGGGCAAAACTGATGTTGATTGTTACTCAATGTTCCTTAACTTCTATGTGTGGAAACCACTTGTATCACATGTGAAATGATGGATTCTAACAGAATTTAACTGTGTAGATCAGATTCTACTAGATTAACCATCCGTAACACTTGTTATCACTTGGAGTGTTTTTCAGCTCTTGAAACGCGCCATTGTGAATTCAAGTTACATTCAACTATAACTCAGTGCCCCCTGAAAATACTGATGTAAAACTGTTCCAAATGATGTAATACATAGTTCTCTAATGGGTAATAACTGTTTGGATGGTTTCCTAAGTGTTACTCAAGGTAAACATCAACATCTCAAATTCACTTGTTTTCCCCCATTGAAACGCATTGGGCAAAACTGATGTTGATTGTTACTCAATGTTCCTTAACTTCTATGTGTGGAAACCACTTGTATCACATGTGAAATGATGGATTCTAACAGAATTTAACTGTGTAGATCAGATTCTACTAGATTAACCAGCCGTAACACTTGTTATCACTTGGAGTGTTTTTCAGCTCTTGAAACGCACCATTGTGAAGTCAAGTTACATTCAACTATATCTCAGTCCCCCGTGAAAATACTGATGTAAAACTGTTCCAAATGATGTAATACATAGTTCTCTAATGGGTAATAACTCTTTGGATGGTTTCCTAAGTGTTACTCAAGGTAAACATCAACATCTCAAATTCACTTGTTTTCCCCATTGAAACGCATTGGGCAAAACTGATGTTGATTGTTACTCAATGTTCCTTAACTTCTATGTGTGGAAACCACTTGTATCACATGTGAAATGATGGATTCTAACAGAATTTAACTGTGTAGATCAGATTCTACTAGATTAACCAGCCGTAACACTTGTTATCACTTGGAGTGTTTTTCAGCTCTTGAAACGCACCATTGTGAAGTCAAGTTACATTCAACTATATCTCAGTCCCACGTGAAAATACTGATGTAAAACTGTTCCAAATGATGTAATACATAGTTCTCTAATGGGTAATAACTCTTTGGATGGTTTCCTAAGTGTTACTCAAGGTAAACATCAACATCTCAAATTCACTTGTTTTCCCCATTGAAACGCATTGGGCAAAACTGATGTTGATTGTTACTCAATGTTCCTTAACTTCTATGTGTGGAAACCACTTGTATCACATGTGAAATGATGGATTCTAACAGAATTTAACTGTGTAGATCAGATTCTACTAGATTAACCAGCCGTAACACTTGTTATCACTTGGAGTGTTTTTCAGCTCTTGAAACGCACCATTGTGAAGTCAAGTTACATTCAACTATATCTCAGTCCCACGTGAAAATACTGATGTAAAACTGTTCCAAATGATGTAATACATAGTTCTCTAATGGGTAATAACTCTTTGGATGGTTTCCTAAGTGTTACTCAAGGTAAACATCAACATCTCAAATTCACTTGTTTTCCCCATTGAAACGCATTGGGCAAAACTGATGTTGATTGTTACTCAATGTTCCTTAACTTCTATGTGTGGAAACCACTTGTATCACATGTGAAATGATGGATTCTAACAGAATTTAACTGTGTAGATCAGATTCTACTAGATTAACCAGCCGTAACACTTGTTATCACTTGGAGTGTTTTTCAGCTCTTGAAACGCACCATTGTGAAGTCAAGTTACATTCAACTATATCTCAGTCCCACGTGAAAATACTGATGTAAAACTGTTCCAAATGATGTAATACATAGTTCTCTAATGGGTAATAACTCTTTGGATGGTTTCCTAAGTGTTACTCAAGGTAAACATCAACATCTCAAATTCACTTGTTTTCCCATTGAAACGCATTGGGCAAAACTGATGTTGATTGTTACTCAATGTTCCTTAACTTCTATGTGTGGAAACCACTTGTATCACATGTGAAATGATGGATTCTAACAGAATTTAACTGTGTAGATCAGATTCTACTAGATTAACCAGCCGTAACACTTGTTATCACTTGGAGTGTTTTTCAGCTCTTGAAACGCACCATTGTGAAGTCAAGTTACATTCAACTATATCTCAGTCCCACGTGAAAATACTGATGTAAAACTGTTCCAAATGATGTAATACATAGTTCTCTAATGGGTAATAACTCTTTGGATGGTTTCCTAAGTGTTACTCAAGGTAAACATCAACATCTCAAATTCACTTGTTTTCCCCATTGAAACGCATTGGGCAAAACTGATGTTGATTGTTACTCAATGTTCCTTAACTTCTATGTGTGGAAACCACTTGTATCACATGTGAAATGATGGATTCTAACAGAATTTAACTGTGTAGATCAGATTCTACTAGATTAACCAGCCGTAACACTTGTTATCACTTGGAGTGTTTTTCAGCTCTTGAAACGCACCATTGTGAAGTCAAGTTACATTCAACTATATCTCAGTCCCACGTGAAAATACTGATGTAAAACTGTTCCAAATGATGTAATACATAGTTCTCTAATGGGTAATAACTCTTTGGATGGTTTCCTAAGTGTTACTCAAGGTAAACATCAACATCTCAAATTCACTTGTTTTCCCCATTGAAACGCATTGGGCAAAACTGATGTTGATTGTTACTCAATGTTCCTTAACTTCTATGTGTGGAAACCACTTGTATCACATGTGAAATGATGGATTCTAACAGAATTTAACTGTGTAGATCAGATTCTACTAGATTAACCAGCCGTAACACTTGTTATCACTTGGAGTGTTTTTCAGCTCTTGAAACGCACCATTGTGAAGTCAAGTTACATTCAACTATATCTCAGTCCCACGTGAAAATACTGATGTAAAACTGTTCCAAATGATGTAATACATAGTTCTCTAATGGGTAATAACTCTTTGGATGGTTTCCTAAGTGTTACTCAAGGTAAACATCAACATCTCAAATTCACTTGTTTTCCCCATTGAAACGCATTGGGCAAAACTGATGTTGATTGTTACTCAATGTTCCTTAACTTCTATGTGTGGAAACCACTTGTATCACATGTGAAATGATGGATTCTAACAGAATTTAACTGTGTAGATCAGATTCTACTAGATTAACCAGCCGTAACACTTGTTATCACTTGGAGTGTTTTTCAGCTCTTGAAACGCACCATTGTGAAGTCAAGTTACATTCAACTATATCTCAGTCCCACGTGAAAATACTGATGTAAAACTGTTCCAAATGATGTAATACATAGTTCTCTAATGGGTAATAACTCTTTGGATGGTTTCCTAAGTGTTACTCAAGGTAAACATCAACATCTCAAATTCACTTGTTTTCCCCATTGAAACGCATTGGGCAAAACTGATGTTGATTGTTACTCAATGTTCCTTAACTTCTATGTGTGGAAACCACTTGTATCACATGTGAAATGATGGATTCTAACAGAATTTAACTGTGTAGATCAGATTCTACTAGATTAACCAGCCGTAACACTTGTTATCACTTGGAGTGTTTTTCAGCTCTTGAAACGCACCATTGTGAAGTCAAGTTACATTCAACTATATCTCAGTCCCACGTGAAAATACTGATGTAAAACTGTTCCAAATGATGTAATACATAGTTCTCTAATGGGTAATAACTCTTTGGATGGTTTCCTAAGTGTTACTCAAGGTAAACATCAACATCTCAAATTCACTTGTTTTCCCCATTGAAACGCATTGGGCAAAACTGATGTTGATTGTTACTCAATGTTCCTTAACTTCTATGTGTGGAAACCACTTGTATCACATGTGAAATGATGGATTCTAACAGAATTTAACTGTGTAGATCAGATTCTACTAGATTAACCAGCCGTAACACTTGTTATCACTTGGAGTGTTTTTCAGCTCTTGAAACGCACCATTGTGAAGTCAAGTTACATTCAACTATATCTCAGTCCCACGTGAAAATACTGATGTAAAACTGTTCCAAATGATGTAATACATAGTTCTCTAATGGGTAATAACTCTTTGGATGGTTTCCTAAGTGTTACTCAAGGTAAACATCAACATCTCAAATTCACTTGTTTTCCCCATTGAAACGCATTGGGCAAAACTGATGTTGATTGTTACTCAATGTTCCTTAACTTCTATGTGTGGAAACCACTTGTATCACATGTGAAATGATGGATTCTAACAGAATTTAACTGTGTAGATCAGATTCTACTAGATTAACCAGCCGTAACACTTGTTATCACTTGGAGTGTTTTTCAGCTCTTGAAACGCACCATTGTGAAGTCAAGTTACATTCAACTATATCTCAGTCCCACGTGAAAATACTGATGTAAAACTGTTCCAAATGATGTAATACATAGTTCTCTAATGGGTAATAACTCTTTGGATGGTTTCCTAAGTGTTACTCAAGGTAAACATCAACATCTCAAATTCACTTGTTTTCCCCATTGAAACGCATTGGGCAAAACTGATGTTGATTGTTACTCAATGTTCCTTAACTTCTATGTGTGGAAACCACTTGTATCACATGTGAAATGATGGATTCTAACAGAATTTAACTGTGTAGATCAGATTCTACTAGATTAACCAGCCGTAACACTTGTTATCACTTGGAGTGTTTTTCAGCTCTTGAAACGCACCATTGTGAAGTCAAGTTACATTCAACTATATCTCAGTCCCACGTGAAAATACTGATGTAAAACTGTTCCAAATGATGTAATACATAGTTCTCTAATGGGTAATAACTCTTTGGATGGTTTCCTAAGTGTTACTCAAGGTAAACATCAACATCTCAAATTCACTTGTTTTCCCCATTGAAACGCATTGGGCAAAACTGATGTTGATTGTTACTCAATGTTCCTTAACTTCTATGTGTGGAAACCACTTGTATCACATGTGAAATGATGGATTCTAACAGAATTTAACTGTGTAGATCAGATTCTACTAGATTAACCAGCCGTAACACTTGTTATCACTTGGAGTGTTTTTCAGCTCTTGAAACGCACCATTGTGAAGTCAAGTTACATTCAACTATATCTCAGTCCCACGTGAAAATACTGATGTAAAACTGTTCCAAATGATGTAATACATAGTTCTCTAATGGGTAATAACTCTTTGGATGGTTTCCTAAGTGTTACTCAAGGTAAACATCAACATCTCAAATTCACTTGTTTTCCCCATTGAAACGCATTGGGCAAAACTGATGTTGATTGTTACTCAATGTTCCTTAACTTCTATGTGTGGAAACCACTTGTATCACATGTGAAATGATGGATTCTAACAGAATTTAACTGTGTAGATCAGATTCTACTAGATTAACCAGCCGTAACACTTGTTATCACTTGGAGTGTTTTTCAGCTCTTGAAACGCACCATTGTGAAGTCAAGTTACATTCAACTATATCTCAGTCCCACGTGAAAATACTGATGTAAAACTGTTCCAAATGATGTAATACATAGTTCTCTAATGGGTAATAACTCTTTGGATGGTTTCCTAAGTGTTACTCAAGGTAAACATCAACATCTCAAATTCACTTGTTTTCCCCATTGAAACGCATTGGGCAAAACTGATGTTGATTGTTACTCAATGTTCCTTAACTTCTATGTGTGGAAACCACTTGTATCACATGTGAAATGATGGATTCTAACAGAATTTAACTGTGTAGATCAGATTCTACTAGATTAACCAGCCGTAACACTTGTTATCACTTGGAGTGTTTTTCAGCTCTTGAAACGCACCATTGTGAAGTCAAGTTACATTCAACTATATCTCAGTCCCACGTGAAAATACTGATGTAAAACTGTTCCAAATGATGTAATACATAGTTCTCTAATGGGTAATAACTCTTTGGATGGTTTCCTAAGTGTTACTCAAGGTAAACATCAACATCTCAAATTCACTTGTTTTCCCCATTGAAACGCATTGGGCAAAACTGATGTTGATTGTTACTCAATGTTCCTTAACTTCTATGTGTGGAAACCACTTGTATCACATGTGAAATGATGGATTCTAACAGAATTTAACTGTGTAGATCAGATTCTACTAGATTAACCAGCCGTAACACTTGTTATCACTTGGAGTGTTTTTCAGCTCTTGAAACGCACCATTGTGAAGTCAAGTTACATTCAACTATATCTCAGTCCCACGTGAAAATACTGATGTAAAACTGTTCCAAATGATGTAATACATAGTTCTCTAATGGGTAATAACTCTTTGGATGGTTTCCTAAGTGTTACTCAAGGTACACATCAACATCTCAAATTCACTTGTTTTCCCCATTGAAACGCATTGGGCAAAACTGATGTTGATTGTTACTCAATGTTCCTTAACTTCTATGTGTGGAAACCACTTGTATCACATGTGAAATGATGGATTCTAACAGAATTTAACTGTGTAGATCAGATTCTACTAGATTAACCAGCCGTAACACTTGTTATCACTTGGAGTGTTTTTCAGCTCTTGAAACGCACCATTGTGAAGTCAAGTTACATTCAACTATAACTCAGTGCACCCTGAAAATACTGATGTAAAACTGTTCCAAATGATGTAATACATAGTTCTCTAATGGGTAATAACTCTTTGGATGGTTTCCTAAGTGTTACTCAAGGTACACATCAACATCTCAAATTCACTTGTTTTCCCCATTGAAACGCATGGGCAAAACTGATGTTGATTGTTACTCAATGTTCCTTAACTTCTATGTGTGGAAACCACTTGTATCACATGTGAAATGATGGATTCTAACAGAATTTAACTGTGTAGATCAGATTCTACTAGATTAACCAGCCGTAACACTTGTTATCACTTGGAGTGTTTTTCAGCTCTTGAAACGCACCATTGTGAAGTCAAGTTACATTCAACTATATCTCAGTCCCACGTGAAAATACTGATGTAAAACTGTTCCAAATGATGTAATACATAGTTCTCTAATGGGTAATAACTCTTTGGATGGTTTCCTAAGTGTTACTCAAGGTAAACATCAACATCTCAAATTCACTTGTTTTCCCCATTGAAACGCATTGGGCAAAACTGATGTTGATTGTTACTCAATGTTCCTTAACCCCTTAACCGCCCTCTGCCGGATATATCCGGCACCGCTGTTTTAATGCTAACGCCATACTGCCGGAATTATCCGGCACATTTGCCTGTGGTTATATGAATGCCTGGCAAGTAGTATAACTGACGGTTTGGCGTGGGTATTATTACTACGTTGTATTTCGACAAGTCTGTGGTTGTTTTGGCCGGTCATGTGACGTGATTCGCATGTAACAGCTGTGAATATGGCGAAACGTAAACTGACTTCAAGTGAGGCTTTGCAGGCGATTTTGGACAGTTCTGATCATGATTGTAGCAGTTCTGAAGAAGATTTTAGTGACAGTGATGAGCAGCAACGTGCGCTGCATGATATTGTGAATGAAGACGCATCGGATGACGGCGCTGAGTGGGTGTATCCCCAGCATCTCAGCTGGGCTGCTGCCCGTGGTGAACTACCTTTTCTGCATTCGTTTGAGGGAACGTGTGGCTTTATTGTTGATGTAAACAATTACACTGCTGAGCAGTTTTATGAGCTGTTTGTGTCACCTGATTTGATCAGACATTTTGTTCATCAGACAAATCTGTATGCAGCACAGTTTATTGAGAAAAATCCCAATGAATCCACATTCTCGTGTTCGTGCTTGGTTTGACACGGATGAAAACGAAATGATAAAATTCATGGGATTTTGATGTTGATGGGAATAGTCAGAAAGAACCAGATATTTGAGATGTTACTGTAGTGCTACAGATCCTATAGTATGCAACACCTATTTTGCAGCTGTCATGACACGTAACCGATTCTCTTTGCTGCTGAAATTCTTCATTTGAATGACAACAGAAACGAGCCAGATAAGAAAAGATCCAAACCCGCGACCACTTGTTCAAGCTACGTCCTTTGTTTGATTCATTTATTGGAAGCATTGCAGTTGCCCTACCATGCCAGGACCGTCAGTTGCAGTTGATGAAAGTTTATTGTCGTGGAAGGGCCGCTTACAGTTCGACAGTATCTACCATTGAAAAGGGCACGGTTTGGTATCAAGATGTTTTGCTTAGCTGAGAATTCAGGTTACATTTATAGATTTCGTGTATACACTGGCAACTTGCACAACATTTAGTGGTCAATACTGCTTGAAGAAATGTAAAAAATGTAAAAAAAATGTAAAAAAGTAAAAAAACGAAAAATTGTTCAGATTTCGCCTGGCGTGGGGAATATTTAGGGAGTTGGCGGTTAAAGGGTTAACTTCTATGTGTGGAAACCACTTGTATCACATGTGAAATGATGGATTCTAACAGAATTTAACTGTGTAGATCAGATTCTACTAGATTAACCAGCCGTAACACTTGTTATCACTTGGAGTGTTTTTCAGCTCTTGAAACGCACCATTGTGAAGTCAAGTTACATTCAACTATATCTCAGTCCCACGTGAAAATACTGATGTAAAACTGTTCCAAATGATGTAATACATAGTTCTCTAATGGGTAATAACTCTTTGGATGGTTTCCTAAGTGTTACTCAAGGTAAACATCAACATCTCAAATTCACTTGTTTTCCCCATTGAAACGCATTGGGCAAAACTGATGTTGATTGTTACTCAATGTTCCTTAACTTCTATGTGTGGAAACCACTTGTATCACATGTGAAATGATGGATTCTAACAGAATTTAACTGTGTAGATCAGATTCTACTAGATTAACCAGCCGTAACACTTGTTATCACTTGGAGTGTTTTTCAGCTCTTGAAACGCACCATTGTGAAGTCAAGTTACATTCAACTATATCTCAGTCCCACGTGAAAATACTGATGTAAAACTGTTCCAAATGATGTAATACATAGTTCTCTAATGGGTAATAACTCTTTGGATGGTTTCCTAAGTGTTACTCAAGGTAAACATCAACATCTCAAATTCACTTGTTTTCCCCATTGAAACGCATTGGGCAAAACTGATGTTGATTGTTACTCAATGTTCCTTAACTTCTATGTGTGGAAACCACTTGTATCACATGTGAAATGATGGATTCTAACAGAATTTAACTGTGTAGATCAGATTCTACTAGATTAACCAGCCGTAACACTTGTTATCACTTGGAGTGTTTTTCAGCTCTTGAAACGCACCATTGTGAAGTCAAGTTACATTCAACTATAACTCAGTCCCCCGTGAAAATACTGATGTAAAACTGTTCCAAATGATGTAATACATAGTTCTCTAATGGGTAATAACTCTTTGGATGGTTTCCTAAGTGTTACTCAAGGTACACATCAACATCTCAAATTCACTTGTTTTCCCCATTGAAACGCATTGGGCAAAACTGATGTTGATTGTTACTCAATGTTCCTTAACTTCTATGTGTGGAAACCACTTGTATCACATGTGAAATGATGGATTCTAACAGAATTTAACTGTGTAGATCAGATTCTACTAGATTAACCAGCCGTAACACTTGTTATCACTTGGAGTGTTTTTCAGCTCTTGAAACGCACCATTGTGAATTCAAGTTACATTCAACTATAACTCAGTCCCCCGTGAAAATACTGATGTAAAACTGTTCCAAATGATGTAATACATAGTTCTCTAATGGGTAATAACTGTTTGGATGGTTTCCTAAGTGTTACTCAAGGTAAACATCAACATCTCAAATTCACTTGTTTTCCCCATTGAAACGCATTGGGCAAAACTGATGTTGATTGTTACTCAATGTTCCTTAACTTCTATGTGTGGAAACCACTTGTATCACATGTGAAATGATGGATTCTAACAGAATTTAACTGTGTAGATCAGATTCTACTAGATTAACCAGCCGTAACACTTGTTATCACTTGGAGTGTTTTTCAGCTCTTGAAACGCACCATTGTGAAGTCAAGTTACATTCAACTATAACTCATGCCCACGTGAAAATACTGATGTAAAACTGTTCCAAATGATGTAATACATAGTTCTCTAATGGGTAATAACTCTTTGGATGGTTTCCTAAGTGTTACTCAAGGTACACATCAACATCTCAAATTCACTTGTTTTCCCCATTGAAACGCATTGGGCAAAACTGATGTTGATTGTTACTCAATGTTCCTTAACTTCTATGTGTGGAAACCACTTGTATCACATGTGAAATGATGGATTCTAACAGAATTTAACTGTGTAGATCAGATTCTACTAGATTAACCAGCCGTAACACTTGTTATCACTTGGAGTGTTTTTCAGCTCTTGAAACGCACCATTGTGAAGTCAAGTTACATTCAACTATATCTCAGTCCCACGTGAAAATACTGATGTAAAACTGTTCCAAATGATGTAATACATAGTTCTCTAATGGGTAATAACTCTTTGGATGGTTTCCTAAGTGTTACTCAAGGTAAACATCAACATCTCAAATTCACTTGTTTTCCCCATTGAAACGCATTGGGCAAAACTGATGTTGATTGTTACTCAATGTTCCTTAACTTCTATGTGTGGAAACCACTTGTATCACATGTGAAATGATGGATTCTAACAGAATTTAACTGTGTAGATCAGATTCTACTAGATTAACCAGCCGTAACACTTGTTATCACTTGGAGTGTTTTTCAGCTCTTGAAACGCACCATTGTGAAGTCAAGTTACATTCAACTATATCTCAGTCCCACGTGAAAATACTGATGTAAAACTGTTCCAAATGATGTAATACATAGTTCTCTAATGGGTAATAACTCTTTGGATGGTTTCCTAAGTGTTACTCAAGGTACACATCAACATCTCAAATTCACTTGTTTTCCCCATTGAAACGCATTGGGCAAAACTGATGTTGATTGTTACTCAATGTTCCTTAACTTCTATGTGTGGAAACCACTTGTATCACATGTGAAATGATGGATTCTAACAGAATTTAACTGTGTAGATCAGATTCTACTAGATTAACCAGCCGTAACACTTGTTATCACTTGGAGTGTTTTTCAGCTCTTGAAACGCACCATTGTGAAGTCAAGTTACATTCAACTATATCTCAGTCCCACGTGAAAATACTGATGTAAAACTGTTCCAAATGATGTAATACATAGTTCTCTAATGGGTAATAACTCTTTGGATGGTTTCCTAAGTGTTACTCAAGGTACACATCAACATCTCAAATTCACTTGTTTTCCCCATTGAAACGCATTGGGCAAAACTGATGTTGATTGTTACTCAATGTTCCTTAACTTCTATGTGTGGAAACCACTTGTATCACATGTGAAATGATGGATTCTAACAGAATTTAACTGTGTAGATCAGATTCTACTAGATTAACCAGCCGTAACACTTGTTATCACTTGGAGTGTTTTTCAGCTCTTGAAACGCACCATTGTGAAGTCAAGTTACATTCAACTATATCTCAGTCCCACGTGAAAATACTGATGTAAAACTGTTCCAAATGATGTAATACATAGTTCTCTAATGGGTAATAACTCTTTGGATGGTTTCCTAAGTGTTACTCAAGGTAAACATCAACATCTCAAATTCACTTGTTTTCCCCATTGAAACGCATTGGGCAAAACTGATGTTGATTGTTACTCAATGTTCCTTAACTTCTATGTGTGGAAACCACTTGTATCACATGTGAAATGATGGATTCTAACAGAATTTAACTGTGTAGATCAGATTCTACTAGATTAACCAGCCGTAACACTTGTTATCACTTGGAGTGTTTTTCAGCTCTTGAAACGCACCATTGTGAAGTCAAGTTACATTCAACTATATCTCAGTCCCACGTGAAAATACTGATGTAAAACTGTTCCAAATGATGTAATACATAGTTCTCTAATGGGTAATAACTCTTTGGATGGTTTCCTAAGTGTTACTCAAGGTAAACATCAACATCTCAAATTCACTTGTTTTCCCCATTGAAACGCATTGGGCAAAACTGATGTTGATTGTTACTCAATGTTCCTTAACTTCTATGTGTGGAAACCACTTGTATCACATGTGAAATGATGGATTCTAACAGAATTTAACTGTGTAGATCAGATTCTACTAGATTAACCAGCCGTAACACTTGTTATCACTTGGAGTGTTTTTCAGCTCTTGAAACGCACCATTGTGAAGTCAAGTTACATTCAACTATATCTCAGTCCCACGTGAAAATACTGATGTAAAACTGTTCCAAATGATGTAATACATAGTTCTCTAATGGGTAATAACTCTTTGGATGGTTTCCTAAGTGTTACTCAAGGTAAACATCAACATCTCAAATTCACTTGTTTTCCCCATTGAAACGCATTGGGCAAAACTGATGTTGATTGTTACTCAATGTTCCTTAACTTCTATGTGTGGAAACCACTTGTATCACATGTGAAATGATGGATTCTAACAGAATTTAACTGTGTAGATCAGATTCTACTAGATTAACCAGCCGTAACACTTGTTATCACTTGGAGTGTTTTTCAGCTCTTGAAACGCACCATTGTGAAGTCAAGTTACATTCAACTATATCTCAGTCCCACGTGAAAATACTGATGTAAAACTGTTCCAAATGATGTAATACATAGTTCTCTAATGGGTAATAACTCTTTGGATGGTTTCCTAAGTGTTACTCAAGGTAAACATCAACATCTCAAATTCACTTGTTTTCCCCATTGAAACGCATTGGGCAAAACTGATGTTGATTGTTACTCAATGTTCCTTAACTTCTATGTGTGGAAACCACTTGTATCACATGTGAAATGATGGATTCTAACAGAATTTAACTGTGTAGATCAGATTCTACTAGATTAACCAGCCGTAACACTTGTTATCACTTGGAGTGTTTTTCAGCTCTTGAAACGCACCATTGTGAAGTCAAGTTACATTCAACTATAACTCAGTGCCCCCTGAAAATACTGATGTAAAACTGTTCCAAATGATGTAATACATAGTTCTCTAATGGGTAATAACTCTTTGGATGGTTTCCTAAGTGTTACTCAAGGTAAACATCAACATCTCAAATTCACTTGTTTTCCCCATTGAAACGCATTGGGCAAAACTGATGTTGATTGTTACTCAATGTTCCTTAACTTCTATGTGTGGAAACCACTTGTATCACATGTGAAATGATGGATTCTAACAGAATTTAACTGTGTAGATCAGATTCTACTAGATTAACCAGCCGTAACACTTGTTATCACTTGGAGTGTTTTTCAGCTCTTGAAACGCACCATTGTGAATTCAAGTTACATTCAACTATAACTCAGTCCCACGTGAAAATACTGATGTAAAACTGTTCCAAATGATGTAATACATAGTTCTCTAATGGGTAATAACTCTTTGGATGGTTTCCTAAGTGTTACTCAAGGTAAACATCAACATCTCAAATTCACTTGTTTTCCCCATTGAAACGCATTGGGCAAAACTGATGTTGATTGTTACTCAATGTTCCTTAACTTCTATGTGTGGAAACCACTTGTATCACATGTGAAATGATGGATTCTAACAGAATTTAACTGTGTAGATCAGATTCTACTAGATTAACCAGCCGTAACACTTGTTATCACTTGGAGTGTTTTTCAGCTCTTGAAACGCACCATTGTGAAGTCAAGTTACATTCAACTATATCTCAGTCCCACGTGAAAATACTGATGTAAAACTGTTCCAAATGATGTAATACATAGTTCTCTAATGGGTAATAACTCTTTGGATGGTTTCCTAAGTGTTACTCAAGGTAAACATCAACATCTCAAATTCACTTGTTTTCCCCATTGAAACGCATTGGGCAAAACTGATGTTGATTGTTACTCAATGTTCCTTAACTTCTATGTGTGGAAACCACTTGTATCACATGTGAAATGATGGATTCTAACAGAATTTAACTGTGTAGATCAGATTCTACTAGATTAACCAGCCGTAACACTTGTTATCACTTGGAGTGTTTTTCAGCTCTTGAAACGCACCATTGTGAAGTCAAGTTACATTCAACTATATCTCAGTCCCACGTGAAAATACTGATGTAAAACTGTTCCAAATGATGTAATACATAGTTCTCTAATGGGTAATAACTCTTTGGATGGTTTCCTAAGTGTTACTCAAGGTAAACATCAACATCTCAAATTCACTTGTTTTCCCCCATTGAAACGCATTGGGCAAAACTGATGTTGATTGTTACTCAATGTTCCTTAACTTCTATGTGTGGAAACCACTTGTATCACATGTGAAATGATGGATTCTAACAGAATTTAACTGTGTAGATCAGATTCTACTAGATTAACCAGCCGTAACACTTGTTATCACTTGGAGTGTTTTTCAGCTCTTGAAACGCACCATTGTGAAGTCAAGTTACATTCAACTATATCTCAGTCCCACGTGAAAATACTGATGTAAAACTGTTCCAAATGATGTAATACATAGTTCTCTAATGGGTAATAACTCTTTGGATGGTTTCCTAAGTGTTACTCAAGGTAAACATCAACATCTCAAATTCACTTGTTTTCCCCATTGAAACGCATTGGGCAAAACTGATGTTGATTGTTACTCAATGTTCCTTAACTTCTATGTGTGGAAACCACTTGTATCACATGTGAAATGATGGATTCTAACAGAATTTAACTGTGTAGATCAGATTCTACTAGATTAACCAGCCGTAACACTTGTTATCACTTGGAGTGTTTTTCAGCTCTTGAAACGCACCATTGTGAAGTCAAGTTACATTCAACTATATCTCAGTCCCACGTGAAAATACTGATGTAAAACTGTTCCAAATGATGTAATACATAGTTCTCTAATGGGTAATAACTCTTTGGATGGTTTCCTAAGTGTTACTCAAGGTAAACATCAACATCTCAAATTCACTTGTTTTCCCCATTGAAACGCATTGGGCAAAACTGATGTTGATTGTTACTCAATGTTCCTTAACTTCTATGTGTGGAAACCACTTGTATCACATGTGAAATGATGGATTCTAACAGAATTTAACTGTGTAGATCAGATTCTACTAGATTAACCAGCCGTAACACTTGTTATCACTTGGAGTGTTTTTCAGCTCTTGAAACGCGCCATTGTGAATTCAAGTTACATTCAACTATATCTCAGTCCCACGTGAAAATACTGATGTAAAACTGTTCCAAATGATGTAATACATAGTTCTCTAATGGGTAATAACTCTTTGGATGGTTTCCTAAGTGTTACTCAAGGTAAACATCAACATCTCAAATTCACTTGTTTTCCCCATTGAAACGCATTGGGCAAAACTGATGTTGATTGTTACTCAATGTTCCTTAACTTCTATGTGTGGAAACCACTTGTATCACATGTGAAATGATGGATTCTAACAGAATTTAACTGTGTAGATCAGATTCTACTAGATTAACCAGCCGTAACACTTGTTATCACTTGGAGTGTTTTTCAGCTCTTGAAACGCACCATTGTGAAGTCAAGTTACATTCAACTATATCTCAGTCCCACGTGAAAATACTGATGTAAAACTGTTCCAAATGATGTAATACATAGTTCTCTAATGGGTAATAACTCTTTGGATGGTTTCCTAAGTGTTACTCAAGGTAAACATCAACATCTCAAATTCACTTGTTTTCCCCATTGAAACGCATTGGGCAAAACTGATGTTGATTGTTACTCAATGTTCCTTAACTTCTATGTGTGGAAACCACTTGTATCACATGTGAAATGATGGATTCTAACAGAATTTAACTGTGTAGATCAGATTCTACTAGATTAACCAGCCGTAACACTTGTTATCACTTGGAGTGTTTTTCAGCTCTTGAAACGCACCATTGTGAAGTCAAGTTACATTCAACTATATCTCAGTCCCACGTGAAAATACTGATGTAAAACTGTTCCAAATGATGTAATACATAGTTCTCTAATGGGTAATAACTCTTTGGATGGTTTCCTAAGTGTTACTCAAGGTAAACATCAACATCTCAAATTCACTTGTTTTCCCCATTGAAACGCATTGGGCAAAACTGATGTTGATTGTTACTCAATGTTCCTTAACTTCTATGTGTGGAAACCACTTGTATCACATGTGAAATGATGGATTCTAACAGAATTTAACTGTGTAGATCAGATTCTACTAGATTAACCAGCCGTAACACTTGTTATCACTTGGAGTGTTTTTCAGCTCTTGAAACGCACCATTGTGAAGTCAAGTTACATTCAACTATATCTCAGTCCCACGTGAAAATACTGATGTAAAACTGTTCCAAATGATGTAATACATAGTTCTCTAATGGGTAATAACTCTTTGGATGGTTTCCTAAGTGTTACTCAAGGTAAACATCAACATCTCAAATTCACTTGTTTTCCCCATTGAAACGCATTGGGCAAAACTGATGTTGATTGTTACTCAATGTTCCTTAACTTCTATGTGTGGAAACCACTTGTATCACATGTGAAATGATGGATTCTAACAGAATTTAACTGTGTAGATCAGATTCTACTAGATTAACCAGCCGTAACACTTGTTATCACTTGGAGTGTTTTTCAGCTCTTGAAACGCACCATTGTGAAGTCAAGTTACATTCAACTATATCTCAGTCCCACGTGAAAATACTGATGTAAAACTGTTCCAAATGATGTAATACATAGTTCTCTAATGGGTAATAACTCTTTGGATGGTTTCCTAAGTGTTACTCAAGGTAAACATCAACATCTCAAATTCACTTGTTTTCCCCATTGAAACGCATTGGGCAAAACTGATGTTGATTGTTACTCAATGTTCCTTAACTTCTATGTGTGGAAACCACTTGTATCACATGTGAAATGATGGATTCTAACAGAATTTAACTGTGTAGATCAGATTCTACTAGATTAACCAGCCGTAACACTTGTTATCACTTGGAGTGTTTTTCAGCTCTTGAAACGCACCATTGTGAAGTCAAGTTACATTCAACTATATCTCAGTCCCACGTGAAAATACTGATGTAAAACTGTTCCAAATGATGTAATACATAGTTCTCTAATGGGTAATAACTCTTTGGATGGTTTCCTAAGTGTTACTCAAGGTAAACATCAACATCTCAAATTCACTTGTTTTCCCCATTGAAACGCATTGGGCAAAACTGATGTTGATTGTTACTCAATGTTCCTTAACTTCTATGTGTGGAAACCACTTGTATCACATGTGAAATGATGGATTCTAACAGAATTTAACTGTGTAGATCAGATTCTACTAGATTAACCAGCCGTAACACTTGTTATCACTTGGAGTGTTTTTCAGCTCTTGAAACGCACCATTGTGAAGTCAAGTTACATTCAACTATATCTCAGTCCCACGTGAAAATACTGATGTAAAACTGTTCCAAATGATGTAATACATAGTTCTCTAATGGGTAATAACTCTTTGGATGGTTTCCTAAGTGTTACTCAAGGTAAACATCAACATCTCAAATTCACTTGTTTTCCCCATTGAAACGCATTGGGCAAAACTGATGTTGATTGTTACTCAATGTTCCTTAACTTCTATGTGTGGAAACCACTTGTATCACATGTGAAATGATGGATTCTAACAGAATTTAACTGTGTAGATCAGATTCTACTAGATTAACCAGCCGTAACACTTGTTATCACTTGGAGTGTTTTTCAGCTCTTGAAACGCACCATTGTGAAGTCAAGTTACATTCAACTATATCTCAGTCCCACGTGAAAATACTGATGTAAAACTGTTCCAAATGATGTAATACATAGTTCTCTAATGGGTAATAACTCTTTGGATGGTTTCCTAAGTGTTACTCAAGGTAAACATCAACATCTCAAATTCACTTGTTTTCCCCATTGAAACGCATTGGGCAAAACTGATGTTGATTGTTACTCAATGTTCCTTAACTTCTATGTGTGGAAACCACTTGTATCACATGTGAAATGATGGATTCTAACAGAATTTAACTGTGTAGATCAGATTCTACTAGATTAACCAGCCGTAACACTTGTTATCACTTGGAGTGTTTTTCAGCTCTTGAAACGCACCATTGTGAAGTCAAGTTACATTCAACTATATCTCAGTCCCACGTGAAAATACTGATGTAAAACTGTTCCAAATGATGTAATACATAGTTCTCTAATGGGTAATAACTCTTTGGATGGTTTCCTAAGTGTTACTCAAGGTAAACATCAACATCTCAAATTCACTTGTTTTCCCCATTGAAACGCATTGGGCAAAACTGATGTTGATTGTTACTCAATGTTCCTTAACTTCTATGTGTGGAAACCACTTGTATCACATGTGAAATGATGGATTCTAACAGAATTTAACTGTGTAGATCAGATTCTACTAGATTAACCAGCCGTAACACTTGTTATCACTTGGAGTGTTTTTCAGCTCTTGAAACGCACCATTGTGAAGTCAAGTTACATTCAACTATATCTCAGTCCCACGTGAAAATACTGATGTAAAACTGTTCCAAATGATGTAATACATAGTTCTCTAATGGGTAATAACTCTTTGGATGGTTTCCTAAGTGTTACTCAAGGTACACATCAACATCTCAAATTCACTTGTTTTCCCCATTGAAACGCATTGGGCAAAACTGATGTTGATTGTTACTCAATGTTCCTTAACTTCTATGTGTGGAAACCACTTGTATCACATGTGAAATGATGGATTCTAACAGAATTTAACTGTGTAGATCAGATTCTACTAGATTAACCAGCCGTAACACTTGTTATCACTTGGAGTGTTTTTCAGCTCTTGAAACGCACCATTGTGAAGTCAAGTTACATTCAACTATATCTCAGTCCCACGTGAAAATACTGATGTAAAACTGTTCCAAATGATGTAATACATAGTTCTCTAATGGGTAATAACTCTTTGGATGGTTTCCTAAGTGTTACTCAAGGTAAACATCAACATCTCAAATTCACTTGTTTTCCCCATTGAAACGCATTGGGCAAAACTGATGTTGATTGTTACTCAATGTTCCTTAACTTCTATGTGTGGAAACCACTTGTATCACATGTGAAATGATGGATTCTAACAGAATTTAACTGTGTAGATCAGATTCTACTAGATTAACCAGCCGTAACACTTGTTATCACTTGGAGTGTTTTTCAGCTCTTGAAACGCACCATTGTGAAGTCAAGTTACATTCAACTATATCTCAGTCCCACGTGAAAATACTGATGTAAAACTGTTCCAAATGATGTAATACATAGTTCTCTAATGGGTAATAACTCTTTGGATGGTTTCCTAAGTGTTACTCAAGGTAAACATCAACATCTCAAATTCACTTGTTTTCCCCATTGAAACGCATTGGGCAAAACTGATGTTGATTGTTACTCAATGTTCCTTAACTTCTATGTGTGGAAACCACTTGTATCACATGTGAAATGATGGATTCTAACAGAATTTAACTGTGTAGATCAGATTCTACTAGATTAACCAGCCGTAACACTTGTTATCACTTGGAGTGTTTTTCAGCTCTTGAAACGCACCATTGTGAAGTCAAGTTACATTCAACTATATCTCAGTCCCACGTGAAAATACTGATGTAAAACTGTTCCAAATGATGTAATACATAGTTCTCTAATGGGTAATAACTCTTTGGATGGTTTCCTAAGTGTTACTCAAGGTAAACATCAACATCTCAAATTCACTTGTTTTCCCCATTGAAACGCATTGGGCAAAACTGATGTTGATTGTTACTCAATGTTCCTTAACTTCTATGTGTGGAAACCACTTGTATCACATGTGAAATGATGGATTCTAACAGAATTTAACTGTGTAGATCAGATTCTACTAGATTAACCAGCCGTAACACTTGTTATCACTTGGAGTGTTTTTCAGCTCTTGAAACGCACCATTGTGAAGTCAAGTTACATTCAACTATATCTCAGTCCCACGTGAAAATACTGATGTAAAACTGTTCCAAATGATGTAATACATAGTTCTCTAATGGGTAATAACTCTTTGGATGGTTTCCTAAGTGTTACTCAAGGTAAACATCAACATCTCAAATTCACTTGTTTTCCCCATTGAAACGCATTGGGCAAAACTGATGTTGATTGTTACTCAATGTTCCTTAACTTCTATGTGTGGAAACCACTTGTATCACATGTGAAATGATGGATTCTAACAGAATTTAACTGTGTAGATCAGATTCTACTAGATTAACCAGCCGTAACACTTGTTATCACTTGGAGTGTTTTTCAGCTCTTGAAACGCACCATTGTGAAGTCAAGTTACATTCAACTATATCTCAGTCCCACGTGAAAATACTGATGTAAAACTGTTCCAAATGATGTAATACATAGTTCTCTAATGGGTAATAACTCTTTGGATGGTTTCCTAAGTGTTACTCAAGGTAAACATCAACATCTCAAATTCACTTGTTTTCCCCATTGAAACGCATTGGGCAAAACTGATGTTGATTGTTACTCAATGTTCCTTAACTTCTATGTGTGGAAACCACTTGTATCACATGTGAAATGATGGATTCTAACAGAATTTAACTGTGTAGATCAGATTCTACTAGATTAACCAGCCGTAACACTTGTTATCACTTGGAGTGTTTTTCAGCTCTTGAAACGCACCATTGTGAAGTCAAGTTACATTCAACTATATCTCAGTGCCCCCGTGAAAATACTGATGTAAAACTGTTCCAAATGATGTAATACATAGTTCTCTAATGGGTAATAACTCTTTGGATGGTTTCCTAAGTGTTACTCAAGGTAAACATCAACATCTCAAATTCACTTGTTTTCCCCATTGAAACGCATTGGGCAAAACTGATGTTGATTGTTACTCAATGTTCCTTAACTTCTATGTGTGGAAACCACTTGTATCACATGTGAAATGATGGATTCTAACAGAATTTAACTGTGTAGATCAGATTCTACTAGATTAACCAGCCGTAACACTTGTTATCACTTGGAGTGTTTTTCAGCTCTTGAAACGCACCATTGTGAAGTCAAGTTACATTCAACTATATCTCAGTCCCACGTGAAAATACTGATGTAAAACTGTTCCAAATGATGTAATACATAGTTCTCTAATGGGTAATAACTCTTTGGATGGTTTCCTAAGTGTTACTCAAGGTAAACATCAACATCTCAAATTCACTTGTTTTCCCCATTGAAACGCATTGGGCAAAACTGATGTTGATTGTTACTCAATGTTCCTTAACTTCTATGTGTGGAAACCACTTGTATCACATGTGAAATGATGGATTCTAACAGAATTTAACTGTGTAGATCAGATTCTACTAGATTAACCAGCCGTAACACTTGTTATCACTTGGAGTGTTTTTCAGCTCTTGAAACGCACCATTGTGAAGTCAAGTTACATTCAACTATATCTCAGTCCCACGTGAAAATACTGATGTAAAACTGTTCCAAATGATGTAATACATAGTTCTCTAATGGGTAATAACTCTTTGGATGGTTTCCTAAGTGTTACTCAAGGTAAACATCAACATCTCAAATTCACTTGTTTTCCCCATTGAAACGCATTGGGCAAAACTGATGTTGATTGTTACTCAATGTTCCTTAACTTCTATGTGTGGAAACCACTTGTATCACATGTGAAATGATGGATTCTAACAGAATTTAACTGTGTAGATCAGATTCTACTAGATTAACCAGCCGTAACACTTGTTATCACTTGGAGTGTTTTTCAGCTCTTGAAACGCACCATTGTGAAGTCAAGTTACATTCAACTATATCTCAGTCCCACGTGAAAATACTGATGTAAAACTGTTCCAAATGATGTAATACATAGTTCTCTAATGGGTAATAACTCTTTGGATGGTTTCCTAAGTGTTACTCAAGGTAAACATCAACATCTCAAATTCACTTGTTTTCCCCATTGAAACGCATTGGGCAAAACTGATGTTGATTGTTACTCAATGTTCCTTAACTTCTATGTGTGGAAACCACTTGTATCACATGTGAAATGATGGATTCTAACAGAATTTAACTGTGTAGATCAGATTCTACTAGATTAACCAGCCGTAACACTTGTTATCACTTGGAGTGTTTTTCAGCTCTTGAAACGCACCATTGTGAATTCAAGTTACATTCAACTATAACTCAGTGCCCACTGAAAATACTGATGTAAAACTGTTCCAAATGATGTAATACATAGTTCTCTAATGGGTAATAACTCTTTGGATGGTTTCCTAAGTGTTACTCAAGGTACACATCAACATCTCAAATTCACTTGTTTTCCCCATTGAAACGCATTGGGCAAAACTGATGTTGATTGTTACTCAATGTTCCTTAACTTCTATGTGTGGAAACCACTTGTATCACATGTGAAATGATGGATTCTAACAGAATTTAACTGTGTAGATCAGATTCTACTAGATTAACCAGCCGTAACACTTGTTATCACTTGGAGTGTTTTTCAGCTCTTGAAACGCACCATTGTGAAGTCAAGTTACATTCAACTATAACTCAGTCCCACGTGAAAATACTGATGTAAAACTGTTCCAAATGATGTAATACATAGTTCTCTAATGGGTAATAACTCTTTGGATGGTTTCCTAAGTGTTACTCAAGGTAAACATCAACATCTCAAATTCACTTGTTTTCCCCATTGAAACGCATTGGGCAAAACTGATGTTGATTGTTACTCAATGTTCCTTAACTTCTATGTGTGGAAACCACTTGTATCACATGTGAAATGATGGATTCTAACAGAATTTAACTGTGTAGATCAGATTCTACTAGATTAACCAGCCGTAACACTTGTTATCACTTGGAGTGTTTTTCAGCTCTTGAAACGCACCATTGTGAATTCAAGTTACATTCAACTATATCTCAGTCCCACGTGAAAATACTGATGTAAAACTGTTCCAAATGATGTAATACATAGTTCTCTAATGGGTAATAACTGTTTGGATGGTTTCCTAAGTGTTACTCAAGGTAAACATCAACATCTCAAATTCACTTGTTTTCCCCATTGAAACGCATTGGGCAAAACTGATGTTGATTGTTACTCAATGTTCCTTAACTTCTATGTGTGGAAACCACTTGTATCACATGTGAAATGATGGATTCTAACAGAATTTAACTGTGTAGATCAGATTCTACTAGATTAACCAGCCGTAACACTTGTTATCACTTGGAGTGTTTTTCAGCTCTTGAAACGCACCATTGTGAAGTCAAGTTACATTCAACTATATCTCAGTCCCACGTGAAAATACTGATGTAAAACTGTTCCAAATGATGTAATACATAGTTCTCTAATGGGTAATAACTCTTTGGATGGTTTCCTAAGTGTTACTCAAGGTAAACATCAACATCTCAAATTCACTTGTTTTCCCCATTGAAACGCATTGGGCAAAACTGATGTTGATTGTTACTCAATGTTCCTTAACTTCTATGTGTGGAAACCACTTGTATCACATGTGAAATGATGGATTCTAACAGAATTTAACTGTGTAGATCAGATTCTACTAGATTAACCAGCCGTAACACTTGTTATCACTTGGAGTGTTTTTCAGCTCTTGAAACGCACCATTGTGAATTCAAGTTACATTCAACTATAACTCAGTCCCACGTGAAAATACTGATGTAAAACTGTTCCAAATGATGTAATACATAGTTCTCTAATGGGTAATAACTGTTTGGATGGTTTCCTAAGTGTTACTCAAGGTACACATCAACATCTCAAATTCACTTGTTTTCCCCATTGAAACGCATTGGGCAAAACTGATGTTGATTGTTACTCAATGTTCCTTAACTTCTATGTGTGGAAACCACTTGTATCACATGTGAAATGATGGATTCTAACAGAATTTAACTGTGTAGATCAGATTCTACTAGATTAACCAGCCGTAACACTTGTTATCACTTGGAGTGTTTTTCAGCTCTTGAAACGCGCCATTGTGAATTCAAGTTACATTCAACTATAACTCAGTGCCCACGTGAAAATACTGATGTAAAACTGTTCCAAATGATGTAATACATAGTTCTCTAATGGGTAATAACTCTTTGGATGGTTTCCTAAGTGTTACTCAAGGTACACATCAACATCTCAAATTCACTTGTTTTCCCCATTGAAACGCATTGGGCAAAACTGATGTTGATTGTTACTCAATGTTCCTTAACTTCTATGTGTGGAAACCACTTGTATCACATGTGAAATGATGGATTCTAACAGAATTTAACTGTGTAGATCAGATTCTACTAGATTAACCAGCCGTAACACTTGTTATCACTTGGAGTGTTTTTCAGCTCTTGAAACGCACCATTGTGAATTCAAGTTACATTCAACTATATCTCAGTGCCCACGTGAAAATACTGATGTAAAACTGTTCCAAATGATGTAATACATAGTTCTCTAATGGGTAATAACTGTTTGGATGGTTTCCTAAGTGTTACTCAAGGTAAACATCAACATCTCAAATTCACTTGTTTTCCCCATTGAAACGCATTGGGCAAAACTGATGTTGATTGTTACTCAATGTTCCTTAACTTCTATGTGTGGAAACCACTTGTATCACATGTGAAATGATGGATTCTAACAGAATTTAACTGTGTAGATCAGATTCTACTAGATTAACCAGCCGTAACACTTGTTATCACTTGGAGTGTTTTTCAGCTCTTGAAACGCACCATTGTGAAGTCAAGTTACATTCAACTATATCTCAGTCCCACGTGAAAATACTGATGTAAAACTGTTCCAAATGATGTAATACATAGTTCTCTAATGGGTAATAACTGTTTGGATGGTTTCCTAAGTGTTACTCAAGGTAAACATCAACATCTCAAATTCACTTGTTTTCCCCATTGAAACGCATTGGGCAAAACTGATGTTGATTGTTACTCAATGTTCCTTAACTTCTATGTGTGGAAACCACTTGTATCACATGTGAAATGATGGATTCTAACAGAATTTAACTGTGTAGATCAGATTCTACTAGATTAACCAGCCGTAACACTTGTTATCACTTGGAGTGTTTTTCAGCTCTTGAAACGCACCATTGTGAATTCAAGTTACATTCAACTATATCTCAGTGCCCCCTGAAAATACTGATGTAAAACTGTTCCAAATGATGTAATACATAGTTCTCTAATGGGTAATAACTGTTTGGATGGTTTCCTAAGTGTTACTCAAGGTACACATCAACATCTCAAATTCACTTGTTTTCCCCATTGAAACGCATTGGGCAAAACTGATGTTGATTGTTACTCAATGTTCCTTAACTTCTATGTGTGGAAACCACTTGTATCACATGTGAAATGATGGATTCTAACAGAATTTAACTGTGTAGATCAGATTCTACTAGATTAACCAGCCGTAACACTTGTTATCACTTGGAGTGTTTTTCAGCTCTTGAAACGCGCCATTGTGAATTCAAGTTACATTCAACTATAACTCAGTCCCACGTGAAAATACTGATGTAAAACTGTTCCAAATGATGTAATACATAGTTCTCTAATGGGTAATAACTGTTTGGATGGTTTCCTAAGTGTTACTCAAGGTACACATCAACATCTCAAATTCACTTGTTTTCCCCATTGAAACGCATTGGGCAAAACTGATGTTGATTGTTACTCAATGTTCCTTAACTTCTATGTGTGGAAACCACTTGTATCACATGTGAAATGATGGATTCTAACAGAATTTAACTGTGTAGATCAGATTCTACTAGATTAACCAGCCGTAACACTTGTTATCACTTGGAGTGTTTTTCAGCTCTTGAAACGCACCATTGTGAATTCAAGTTACATTCAACTATAACTCAGTGCCCCCCTGAAAATACTGATGTAAAACTGTTCCAAATGATGTAATACATAGTTCTCTAATGGGTAATAACTGTTTGGATGGTTTCCTAAGTGTTACTCAAGGTACACATCAACATCTCAAATTCACTTGTTTTCCCCATTGAAACGCATTGGGCAAAACTGATGTTGATTGTTACTCAATGTTCCTTAACTTCTATGTGTGGAAACCACTTGTATCACATGTGAAATGATGGATTCTAACAGAATTTAACTGTGTAGATCAGATTCTACTAGATTAACCAGCCGTAACACTTGTTATCACTTGGAGTGTTTTTCAGCTCTTGAAACGCACCATTGTGAATTCAAGTTACATTCAACTATAACTCAGTGCCCACGTGAAAATACTGATGTAAAACTGTTCCAAATGATGTAATACATAGTTCTCTAATGGGTAATAACTGTTTGGATGGTTTCCTAAGTGTTACTCAAGGTACACATCAACATCTCAAATTCACTTGTTTTCCCCCATTGAAACGCATTGGGCAAAACTGATGTTGAATGTTACTCAATGTTCCTTAACTTCTATGTGTGGAAACCACTTGTATCACATGTGAAATGATGGATTCTAACAGAATTTAACTGTGTAGATCAGATTCTACTAGATTAACCAGCCGTAACACTTGTTATCACTTGGAGTGTTTTTCAGCTCTTGAAACGCACCATTGTGAATTCAAGTTACATTCAACTATATCTCAGTGCCACCTGAAAATACTGATGTAAAACTGTTCCAAATGATGTAATACATAGTTCTCTAATGGGTAATAACTGTTTGGATGGTTTCCTAAGTGTTACTCAAGGTACACATCAACATCTCAAATTCACTTGTTTTCCCCATTGAAACGCATTGGGCAAAACTGATGTTGAATGTTACTCAATGTTCCTTAACTTCTATGTGTGGAAACCACTTGTATCACATGTGAAATGATGGATTCTAACAGAATTTAACTGTGTAGATCAGATTCTACTAGATTAACCAGCCGTAACACTTGTTATCACTTGGAGTGTTTTTCAGCTCTTGAAACGCGCCATTGTGAATTCAAGTTACATTCAACTATATCTCAGTCCCACGTGAAAATACTGATGTAAAACTGTTCCAAATGATGTAATACATAGTTCTCTAATGGGTAATAACTGTTTGGATGGTTTCCTAAGTGTTACTCAAGGTACACATCAACATCTCAAATTCACTTGTTTTCCCCATTGAAACGCATTGGGCAAAACTGATGTTGATTGTTACTCAATGTTCCTTAACTTCTATGTGTGGAAACCACTTGTATCACATGTGAAATGATGGATTCTAACAGAATTTAACTGTGTAGATCAGATTCTACTAGATTAACCATCCGTAACACTTGTTATCACTTGGAGTGTTTTTCAGCTCTTGAAACGCACCATTGTGAATTCAAGTTACATTCAACTATAACTCAGTGCCCCCGTGAAAATACTGATGTAAAACTGTTCCAAATGATGTAATACATAGTTCTCTAATGGGTAATAACTGTTTGGATGGTTTCCTAAGTGTTACTCAAGGTACACATCAACATCTCAAATTCACTTGTTTTCCCCATTGAAACGCATTGGGCAAAACTGATGTTGATTGTTACTCAATGTTCCTTAACTTCTATGTGTGGAAACCACTTGTATCACATGTGAAATGATGGATTCTAACAGAATTTA